>NW_027312021.1:0-79768 GCF_040954645.1 Diabrotica undecimpunctata
TATTACAAAAATTTGGTCCGAGGTAAGTAAAACATTTTAATTATATGTGTTTAAAACATAAAAAAACATTGTATGAGAAATGAACAAATTAGTTATTCAGAAATAAATTTTACCAGATAACTCTGGTAAGTAAATAGAAACTTTTTTTTATATTCTTTTATTTTACGTTTTCGTTGGTATTATAATGATATAATAAACTTCGCAAAAACCAATTAGTGAATAAATATCAAGTTAATAAACATAAACAAAGTATTAGATATTTAAATATGTATTTCTTTAGCTATTTTTAGTTATTGTATTGAAAAGTAGAAATAAGTTCATCTTTATCGGAGAACTAATTTATATAAAGGTCCATCTGGGAAAAAATTATTGGTTTTACGTAAAAATTTTATACAGATATTTGAAGGTTCTAAAAGATATATGAGGGTTAGTTAATAATAAATCTGTGAAGATATGCAGGTGATTTTGGCTATAAACGTTTTTTATCCAGTTTAGAGAAAAACAGTTAAAATAAAAATTGTAGATTCAAAAATGTCTTCAATTTGTGAGTTTCTCAATTAAAATATATAAAGAAGTCACCAAAATAGTTGCAAAAAACCCTTGATTTTGCAGAAATTTATAAATTTTAATAACTTTGTTTTTGCATAATGGTATGTAATGTAACCAATAAAAATAGTGATGATTTGTTTATCGTAGAAAGCGATTATGTAAACAACTTTTTGTTGAGCTATCCCAGTTTTAAAAAAAATTATGTTTTACGTGCCACAGAAGCCAAGATATTGCAAATTTTGCAATCGCGCTTCATTTTGAAAAAGTTCGAATCTAAAAAAAACCGAGCTCAAATGGTTCTCCATTCTACTTTTCCGAAGCGGTATTTTACGAATACCATCATTTTAACGGGTTATAAATTTTTACTTCTTTACCGCATATGCCACATGTAAGTTGAAACGCACAATTCAGATCTTCATTTAGTGTCCCTTCAATTTTCAGCTCTTACTGTTGATAGACAATGGAAGTATGATTTTAAGAATAAAATGCTTTGGTTTTAAATATAAAATGCTCTCTTGCCTAGTAATGGTCATAGAAGATTCTGTTTTTTTTAGAAAGTGTGTTTTTCACCAGTTTTTCATAAGCCTCTAAATAAGTTTGTGGCATAAACGATATCAACGTTATTATAAATGTTTATAAACAGATTAAATAACCTATAAACTATTTGCTCTGATTGATATTTAGCGCACTTTAATAACTTATTCATTTACATAATTTCAAGGAGCTATGTTACATGTCTTTGCGCAAAAAAAGAGTTATTATAATTTATAAATAACTGCAAAAATAAGGTTTTTTTTGCAACTATTTCGGTTAATAGTTTCATGTATTTTAATTTGGATACTCTCAAAAATTACGTAACTTTTTATGATCTATAATTCTAAAAAAGCTGAAAAAATCTTAAACAGATATTTAAAGTCTCTAAAAGGTATATGCGGGGTAGCTGATGACAATTATGTGAAGACTACAGCTAATTTTGCTTTGATTTTTTATTAAACAATCGTAAAAAGTGAAAAAAGTTTATGCGCATAAAACGTTACTTATTCATGTTAGAGATATATGATTAAAATAAAAGTTATAGGTCATAAAATGTTCTCTAATATTGAGATTTTTATAATTAAAATACATAAAGAATTGACCGAGATAATTTAAAAACCCTTATTTTTAAAGTAAAATTTATAAATGTTAATATAAATATAAATATAAATAACTTTCTTTTTTGTATAACGATATGTAATACAACTATTTAAAATTATGGCAGTTAATGAGTTTTTAAAGTGTGCTAAATATCATACAGAACGACCATACAGTTTATGAGTTATTCAATTTGTTTATCCAGGAGACCGATTATTTAAACAACTGTACTTGTCCAAACAGTCACTCTAGGGTTATTTTGTAAATAGAAATCGATTTTTATGGCTTTGTTTTAAATTATTAAAAACAAACATCAAGATTATATTAAATTTGTTTTTAAAAATCAGTTTGAAGAATAACAAATTTTTAGCATATAAAAATTTCTAATAACTTTGACTTTTTTATGTGATACACTTGTATCTAGGCTCAATATATAGCTAATAAAAAAAACATTTAAAAAAAAATCCAAAACCTTCTATTGCCCAGAGGAAATCAAATAGCATTTTTTTTCTTGTTTAAGAAATTGCAAATATTTTCATTGTTTATTAACATTAAGATCTGAAAATTGAACACATTGTAAAAGAATATCTAAATTTTATAATTCGATTTATAAATGGCATACACAGTGAAGAAGTAAATTAGTTTTGAAACATTAAAATAATGGTACTCGTAAAATATCGCCACAGAAAAATGCAAGGGAGATCTGTCCGCTGCAATATCTCAGCTTGTTTCTTGTTATTGATTATGGAAATTTCTGTTTTTTTTTTAATTGTGCTTTTACACCAGCTTTTCATTGAGCCTACGTACAGCCGTATGACATGAAAAATATCAAAAGTAGTAGAAGCCAAAAAGCACTTTTTTAAACTGTTTTTTTAATAAAATGTTGAAGTTTACAAATAAAGCTTCAAATAATCGATTCAAAAAACGTCAAATAACTGTCAAAGGTTAAACACCCTTTTTAAAGTTCCTCACGGATTTTAAAGATTTAAACAGTGTTAAACAGATAAAGTAATTCATCGACGAGTTAACAATACGAAGCGAAGTTCTTTAATCACAATGTGATAAGAAAATGAGTATCAAATTTGGTTTTATATTTCAATAGTCGAATTTAATTGCGGCTATATTGGTGTAATTAAAGAAAACCAGTGAAAATCCCAAGAAATAGGTGAGATCCTTTTTTCTTTCTTTCCAGTTTGGGAGAGGGTCTATTAGGTACTCACATTTAGGTATTGTGTTACGGTCTGGGTAACCAGGACTACACATCATGAACAGCAATTAAATATTTACATTTACACAAAACAACTTCAATTCCAACCCAAAATCATATGTCGTTGCCGCAGTCTCTAGACCTCTTCCCCGTTCGTTTTCTAAAAGGGAACAAGTTATTGTCATGCACTCCATTTTGAATACTGTTTTATTTAAATATATTAAAGAAATTGGTAAAATAGTTTATCCAAAAAATATTACTTTTACATCTCGCATTTCGAATAATCGAATCTGCGTTTTCCTCACTTCTACCGACATCTTTGATCAACTAATACACCGAACGTCATAATTAATTCCACCGTCATCTTTACCTGCAGGCTTCTTTCTGCGACCAAAAGAATCCTTATTTCAAATATATCTCCTTCCATCCCACATTCACTAATCGAGCCGTCCCTAAAAAATACGGAACATCAGATGATCAATAGGCATATATCAGGAGTTTTCCTAGGGTAACATTTGTAATCCCTGACAAGGTGAACTTCGAAGTGCAATCTTCTCTATTAATTAACCATGAAATTACATCCTTTAAAATATTTTTATTCTCTGACAGACTATAGTGTTTTCTTTATAAGCTTACGGGTCGTACCGTGGGGTCTGATTGCAAAGTCTCCAGTTGACCAGATCACACACTCATTGCAGCTAATGCTCCTCCCTCTTCTTCATTTTTAGCTGACTCTAAGGAGTCCTTAATCCTAAATCCTTAACTTCATCAAAAGAATTTCTATCTTCGGAAATTGAGTCCATCTCCGTTAACTACATACCCATCCTGGCTGCCATTATGGATTTATCCATCCCTCGTCGTACTAATTCAAAGACCATGTTGGCAGTAGGACAAAAAAGGGGACACTTCAATGACAGTCCTCCTGATACTCCTACCATTCTATCTTCATCCGGTATTCTTGCTCTATTAAGTTCTTTTCCTCCTTCGGCATTTTCGATGCCACCCAAACCAGCCAAAAAATGTCCAAATCTAATCTTTGATTGGATTACTCGATGAAACCTTATTTCATTTCCGCTATAGAAATGATTTACAAAGATAATCCGACTAATTTTACACTCAATTCCACGCAACATATTACACTTCTTGAGAACTCTTTTGTATGTATCACCCCACTACAAGAAGCTTAAAAATCCTCCAACATAGATGGTATTCAAAAGGACTTATTGCAGCTCTACATAGGTACAAGGAAAAGATCACTAAAAAATCGTATCACTAGAATCTTAAAAAAGTTAAAAGAACAGCCTACCTCCGACTTACAAGAGTATATATAAGTGCATCCTCTGATAAATCTTCTGATGTCAAATCTAATCACAGCATACATGATGAATAGAATTTCTGTCTTTCTCTTGTATTTATTCATTTTTTCTCCTCTCTGTATATTTTTACTTTATCTTTTGCCAAATTTAGACACGATATTTAATTAAGTAAGAAAACTTTATGTACTTCAAATACTAACTAACTAACTAACCATATATACTCTTTTCTTCCTTCGCCCTTTCATTATTCATCCTCAGTTTCACAAGATATCAATTATCCGAACTCTCGTATAAACTATTTCGAACTAAAAGCTGCACTCAAATCCTATAAAAACACAAAATTTAGGGTTTTCTAGAATGATCTTGAAAAATTTCTCGAAAATTCCTTAGGCACCAACGACCCTCTAAATGAAGCCAGTAAATTTACCACTGACATACCGCTGACAATCGTTAATGAAAGATCTTGCCCTAATCTATACTAAGATAAAAGAAAGATCATTACAAAAAACAAACGAACACAAACGGGTTATGTCATGAAGACAAATCGTTTTCGGAATCCATATTCCATCATCAGGTGTACATTATTTGAGCCACTAAATATCTGGGTAAAAACCCGTTAAAATTTATATGTTACAATTTAGTTTACATTATTTAGTCTTATATATTAGGATGTTAAAGTTATCTGTGGATATGATAACTCCACTCTCATTTATAAAAAAAAACTGTTTCACAAATCCAAGGCAATAAAACTAACCTTCATCCTATGAATTTAGTCATCCTTCATTCCTATAACCTAACTATTTCTCCTATCATCTTCAACAACACAGTTATCTCTGACAGTCAATTCATTTTTGACACACTCGCTAATGGGGTTGAAGACAGATTCAATAAAAGTAATATGGCTTTTACTCCCAGTTCTTTACGCGCTCAATCTTTCTCCACCATCTCGTCAACTCCACACGATGTCACGTTTATGAACGCCTTGTTTACCCTAAATAAACTAAAATTTACTTTGTTTTCATGTACAAAATCTGCTGATGGTCCCGATGATATCTTTTATATATTTTTAAAAAATCTCTCTAATACATCTCCATCCAAACTTCTCGAAATTTTTATAACCTTATCTAGAACACACAAAAATTCCCAGATGTTTGGCGCAATTGTATAATCATTCCAATTAAAAAACCTGACCAACCATCTATAACTCCAATATCTTTCGTCTGATTTCTCTTACTTGTATTACCTGCAAACTTCTTGAAACAATGAACAATGAAATACTCACTTGGTTCGTTAAACAGTATAATATTATTCCCGACGCTCAATCCGGCTTCCGACGTAATCGGTCTACTATTGATAACTTTTTTATTTTTCAAACACACATTTCTTAAACAATCTATAATTATTAACAAGTTGTCGTAGCAACTGTACTTAACGTTGAGGGGACATTTTATTCAATCTCTAATTAATAAGATAGATATATAGATAGATAAAAAATATCTAATTGAAAGAATCTTTAAAGTCCTTGCCAAGGGTAAACTTTTTCTCAAAATTAAGGTGTCCCTTTAGAATCTGCATTAAGTTTAACTTTATTCATTCTTGCCATCAACGAAATTTGCCTCCCATCAAATATGTTCAACACGCTGATGACCTAATCATTTACTGCCATGTTAAATCTGTCCCAACCTCATATAAACTTATACAAAGCCAAATTAATAAAATTTTCCATAGGGATTTCCACTCCCTTACCCCAAATTTTATTTAACAATTCTCTACTTTCTGTTGTTAATTATTGCAAATTCT
This sequence comes from Diabrotica undecimpunctata, assembly GCF_040954645.1. NCBI lineage: Eukaryota > Metazoa > Arthropoda > Insecta > Coleoptera > Chrysomelidae > Diabrotica > Diabrotica undecimpunctata. The sequence continues at coordinate 6,004 of NW_027312021.1, forward strand.
CGGTTTTATGTTTGACTCCAGATTAAATTGAAAAAATCAAATCTCTGAACTTAAAATCAATTGTTTTAAAAGGTTAAACATTTTTAAAACCCTCAGTCATCTTCAATGGGGTGCCAATAAAACTACTTCTAGGTCTGAGCGGTTTTCGCTTTAGTTCTATTGAGAGTGTATACCGTGAATCTAATGAACTTTCTCCTACCCAAGACGATAATCACTTCTACTTTCGTATGCTGCATCAACATCCGCAAATCCATTTAATCCCGTTCATTCCCTAATTGCCACAATGCCTTCTTCTTCCACTAACAATAACCAACACCTTATCATAAAACCTCTACCTCAATTAATTTGTTCACTACTTAAAAATATTGACCTTTTTCTGACTAGTTCATTTCCTCTACCTTTACTTCCCCTCTGGGCTAAAGATCTCCCTTCAATATATACCTCACTCACTATTTTTAACAAACTTGAATCTTCTAACCTTCTTATAAAGAAAGCATTTTTAGAATTTAATTCTCTATACAGATGCTTCTAAAACTACCACTGGTATTGGTTGTGCAGTAGCCACTAAACATGAACTTGTAAGATCATCTCGGTTACCCTTAATATGCAACGTTTGCACAGGTGAACTATATAGTATTGTGTTGGCTTTTAAATGCATCTCACATCAAAACAGACATATTGCCATTTGTTCAGATTAACTCTCATATATCCATTTAGTCAATACAATTTTCACTGAGCACCTATTAGTTCAAAACATTGATGACATAATACCAAAATCTCCCTGCTTACGATGTAACAGTCTCTCTCATATGCCTTCTCACACCGGAATTACTGGTAATAAAACAGCAGATCATTTTGCCAAAGAAGCTACCAACCATGGGGTGACTGAAGTCACTCCAATTCAACTAGCTAACGAAACTCGAAATTCGTTTTTAAAAAGTCGGTAGAGCATACTTGACAAAACTTAGAACAAAAGAGCAAAACAACTTTTCATAAACTTCAATCTTTTATTGGTCATCTCTCCCTAGACTTCATAACTAGAAGAGAAGCATCGACTATTACAAGACTACGAATCAACCATACCAAACTTACCAACTGCAAACAATTCACCAACCTGTATAAAGCACTGGACTTGAAACCTACTCTAAGGAACTAGAGAATTGTCTACCTCTTTCTCAACTGTAAATTGTATATGTTGATTATGATACTTGAAAATGTTGACTATTTCAATAATTTTGTGTTTAGAAAGTGCCAAAACTAAATCATCTACATATCTTTAAAAAAAAGGAATGAAAAAAGTGCAATTGTTGATATAATCACTGACAACATCATCCATGACATAGCTACTTAGAATGGGTGAAAGACTAGATCCCATAGGACTACCAAAAATTTGTTTCTGGTAGTCCTATGGGATCTTTTATATAGTTCTGAGTTTAATATATATATATATATATATATATATATATATATATTAAACTTAGAGCTAAGATAAAATTAATATTAAACTCACCAGTCTTCCGGGTTGAACCGCGTCGATATCCATTTTGCCGAGCTTTCGACATCCTCTCTGATGTCTTCTTCAGGGCTTCCGAGGTCTCAGTCTCCCGAGCCCCCAGACACTACTACACTCACTTTTGTGTGTGAGTGTAGTAGTGTCTGGGCTTCAATTTGAATTCTATTTTGAACATTTTCGTTTTAATCTTGAGTCTTTCCAGACTATGTTCAATTATAATTACAAAAGATTTCCTTTAGCCGATTTCTTAGTCTCACTTATGTTAAGATATTCTTGAGATTGCTACCTCTATGGCTAGCATAGTTAGATTGCTTTCTGAAATTAGTAATTTATATTTTAGTCAACAAATGACCGTTTACAGTTACATTTACTTCTTTCCTTAGGCATTCACTTATTGATTTTGGATTTAGAATTAGAACATATCTTGTTCTTTCTTAGTAATGTCAGAACGAATCAGTAATTTGCAGTTTCTACAGAAATTGGCCTGTTCGTTCTTGATATTTTGTTTGTTTATTACTTACTTATTTACTATTTACTTGATTACTTACTTCTTTAACTATTACTTTTTGGATATGTTGAGTAGTTATTATTGGTTTACTAAATGCCATGTAACTCACTTATGTCTGATATTCTTATAAATCTGTTGTAGCTACCTGCTATAGTTAGTGAATATCAGCATGAGTTAATTTGTTTGATGTTGATTTAGATTCAATGATTTAGTATTTAGTCTATGAATATTGTGGTTTAGGCACATATTACCGGATGTGGGTATATGTTGACCTAATTTATTTAGATTATTTGATTAGAGTGTGAATTGGTTACTCATTTGCCTGGTCCATTATACCTTTGGATATGCTATTCTATAAATCTGTTGTCCACTGGTTGATCAATTTTGGATTTAGTGCCCAATTCAACACTTAAATTGGTTTATATATATCTGGCATTTTTCTTATTGTTACTTTCTGGATTATTTGATTAGAGTAGGAGACTGGTGAGTCATTTGCCTCGTTGATTATATCTTTGGATATGCTAATCTATAAATCTGTTGTCCACTGGTTGATCAATTTTGGATTTAGTGCCCAATTCAATACTTAAATTGGTTTATATATGTTTGGTATTTTTTACTTATAAATGTGAATCGGTCCACACCTCTGCCTGATTGATTATCCTTGGATATGCTACTATAAATCTGTTGTCCACCGTATAGTCAATTTTGGAATCAGTGTCAGATTTCACATTATTTTGAGATATATGAGTATTTGTCTTTACGACTATTTTAGGCTACATGAAAGCCTTAATGTAGTTTATGTACTGTAGATAGTATGTGACTTGGAAGTCACTTAGTAATATTTGGATATCTTTAGATGTCTCCTTCTTTCTACATCATTCATCATCTGTGGTTAATTATAATCTTGCGAATCGATGTGGATTGTTCGGAAGTTAGTTTTTAAGTTAGTGTATTTTAGCTACATTTGGCAAACTAGTGCCATGGCTAAAAATTTTAGTTTTGTTTGTATCCTTTGCTTTTACTACAATGATGGAAACTTTGGCTAATAAACAGTTAAGCGTCTGTTCGAGCTATTGCCATGACGCACGGTTCATACCTATTATATGATTGTTGTTAGATATGAAAAAAAAAACTATCATTTAAAAATTTTTTTTCTCCGAGTAAGAGGGGCATGTAACCAGTCCGTCACTTCAATAATTCTTTATTCACTTTAAATAAAAATTTTAAATCCATATCCTCTTAATAATTTTCTTAATTTTTAAATTCCAAGTTTTTATTGAACAGCGATATCTGCGGCGCTGTAGCGAGACATGACTATCCGGCTAGCAATTAGCGCTCATTCTGGGTTGAACTTTTTGGAAGACCAGTTCGGTTAACTAAGAAGGGTAGGCGGCAAGAGAAGGCTAAATTTGTTTTAAGAATATTAATTTTTGTTGGAAAAGAAGAATATTGAGAGTTTTTAGTTGTTGTGTGGTGTATACTATTTGATTTATAGCCACTCTTAGCCGGTAAGTTGATTCAATTATAAATAAAAAGTGTAAAAACCATCAGCCATTTTAACTTCTATAATATCGTCATTTTTCCTTCGTTAGTGATATATCTATCTGTCATTTCTCACATTATTACATTAAGAAATATTCTGGATTTATATATAGTAATGTTATAAAATCATATCAATTTTCTATTTTACTTCCCGGCCTTAAAAACATATAATTATCCATCTTTAAAACTATCTATTATCTATTAAGACTATCTGTAAAAATATTCTGCATCATACCGTTCTTTTATATTCAAAAATATATCCGTAGCAAGCTTTTCGTTAAAAATTATCTATTTGATCAATCTATTTTACATAAAATATTGTCAAACCATGCGAAGGTCATATTATCTACAAAATCATTAGAGCTTCTTGTTTTGATACGAGCTTCCCAGCAACTTTTTGTAATCTCTTTCAAGTTATTTCATTTGTTAATAAACCTTGTGTTTTTCCCTTCTTTTTATTAAGCGTAAAGAGGAACTATAACACAACTGTTCTTTTTAGCCTACTTAAGAAGTTAAATCCAGAGTCAAGGATTTTTTTTCATTTATTTTTTTTGGAATTTATTAAGAGGAAAAACAAGAATTACGTTTTGAATTTACACATTTGCCCGTTACCCTTAGCTGTTCCATCAGAGGTCCAGATCTCTCTAAGACTATTCCCGGACCACTTCAGGGAACCAGCCGGAAAGACCTCCCTTATTTAGCGTGTGGAACATTGTTCATTTTTATATTGTTTTATTCATTAATTGTTAATAATTTTTTTTATATTTCTTTTTCAATCTTAAATCATACTATTTCATTTAATAATGAAGACCGGTCATTTTTTTTTAAATAATTCTAAATAACATAAACACTAATTAATTGTCAACTACAGGTCCAAGTTTTAAATCCTCCCTTTTAACTCAGTTGTACGATTTTATGTGTACACATTTAATCAGAGAGTTATTAATTGTTATTGTATTATTATATATTTAAACCTTTGGACATCTATCCCGTCAGGATAGTGTCCTCATTACTTTATTATAACATTTATTATAGTTGAAGGCCGAAGTACAGAGTTATATCTCTAGTAGGCAAATAAATTACCTTTTTAATTCATATCATTAAAATTTTCTTATTTTAGTATTTGTAAATTCAGATCATCAAGTATCAGTTGTGTATAACCAGGTAATTTATTTTTTTTTGTATATAACTAGGTTGACTGTACATAATTGGTGGTGGGTAGTTATAAAAGCAAAATTAGACTGTATATATTTGGATAGGGATTAAATTTTTGGTGAAAACTAAATACAGTAAAACCTCGATATAACGGACCTCTATTTAACGGACTTCCGATATAACGGAACAAAAAAGCCGGTCAAATATAAAACAAAATAAAAACGTACTGTTAATATTATATGTTTAACCTATTCCATACCACTGTATTTTACAAATAATTTCAAAAAAATCTAGCATAAGAGTCATTTCTAATAGTAATATGTAAGTATATATTTTTTTGCTGAAAAATATATTTGTAAGAGAAACATAAAAAATACATACATGAGATATAAACCTGCACATTTGTAGGCAAGAGACAGAAAGTGAGATTATCACATATTATTAGGGGATTCCTGATATAATAACACGTAGGTTTCTATGATTATATGCGTTTTGCTAAACGAACACATTTAGTGTACGCCAGTAAGTAAGTTAAAATTTTCGCAATCCTACCCTTTTAATATAGACAAAGGGAAAAGAATCAATCTAAAATCAATCAAAAACTAGATATTATACAAAATTTGGAGTCTGAAACGTCTGTGTCGCATATATGCGATCAATATGCGCATAAAAAAGCGAACTGTTTCGGACATAAAAAATCAAAAGCAACATAAATAAATTTGCATTAATGTGTGATGTAGAAGAGAACAGCAATCTCAGAAAACGAATGAAATTGGCTCGTAAAACTTCACTGGAAGAAGCAATCTTAAAATGGTACCGCCAACAACGTTCTAGAGGGGTCTCAGTTCGGGTAGTCGAATTGAAATCTAATGCAATTAAATTAGCAAATCATATAGACATACCATTGAGAGCAAGTGATGGATGGCTCTGGCGCTTTCGCAAAACGCACATAATCATAAATAAAAGAATTTACAGCGAAGCTTCAACTGCCCCAAAAGAAGAAATAGAACCTAGAACCTTTTAGTCAAAAATTAATAGAACATATAAGTAACGAAATGCTATTAGAATCTCAGATTTACAATACTGACGAAACTGGTTTGTCATGGCATACTTTGCCTCAAAGCACACAAGCCTCCAAATATGAAAAACCTAATTCTGGAAGAAAAATCAGCAAGAAGAGAATCTCGGCTTTGTGCTAACGCTGATGGATCGCATATATTGACTCCTGTAATTGTTGGCAAACCTCCTAAACCTAGCAACTTTAGCTGTATGTTTTTAAAAATACAACATTGCTATTGATCCCATGGATCAGGGAATAATTTTGGCAACCAAACGAATATATCGCAGAAAGTTTTTAGAGGATGTAATACATAGTTATATTGATCGATGGAGATAATGTATAAGATACAAGAGGGCAGCGTACCTTGCAAATTACAATTTAAAGCCAACAATTTTTAATTTTGCTGCAGCATGGGAGGAGGTGAAAGAGCATGGTTGACATGCTGATGGTTGACATGCATGACAAGGAAAAACATGGTTGGAAGAATTTATTTGACGGCCTAGATGCATACACAGATTTAAAAGGGTTGGAAGTTACTGATTTATGTAGGATAATACATAATAATGCCGGAAAACATATAGCTGGCTATATGGGAATAAGTCACAATTAAAGGTTAAAGTACGTTTATTGACGTTTCAATTTTCACTTCCAAAATTGTTCTCAAAATACAAACAATAGTAAATTAAATCTAATTTTTCCGTCGACCATCCATTTATGATTAATTTTAACACCCTCAAAATCATTGATTATGGACCCTTATTAATGAATGATTTTATATTAATGAACGATTTTATTATAGGCAACACAACATACATTGCTTGTATAATAATTTAACCACATTTAACGCTCTGTGATTGGCAGTGACCCGTGGTGTAGGCAACCAAACATATAGGTACCTATTTATATTCCCACTAAAAAATTATTTAAAATGACATAGCCGCTGTAAGTACTGTCTGTCATTGTATGTCATTATTTATCGTTAAGTAAATAAAAATTTAAACTAAGATATTTTTATTTCTGACAAGTTCGGTTGACGGAAAAGTTTTGTAACGAACTCGTGAATTAAAATGGCGATGACCAATCTCGAACATTAACGCACTCGCTTCGCTCGCGCGTTAATATATCTCAATTGTTAATCGCCCTTATTAATACACTTGTTGGTTAAATAACTATTAAAATATGTTTAATTTACTAATGTTTGTATTTTGAGAACTATTTCCGAAGTGCAAATTGAAACGTCAATAAACGTACTTTAACCTTTAATTGTGGCTTATTCCGATTTAAATAGTAATTACTTTAAAATTCCACAAGAAAATAGCTTCAGAACAATATTTAGAGAGTTGATCATAAAAAAACAGCAAACATCGAAAGTACAAACGAAACCTGGTTTCTTTTTCAAAACTGGATTACCGACAGCAAGCGCGTCGATATCATATCAACGTCACTTCAAGACGAATGTCCGAAGTCAATTAAATATAATTTTGTTTGTATTTTGAATTTTTGAAGTTATACTTCTATACGCGCGCTCCACGTTGGAAATTTGTATGGGAGTGAATCTGTGAAACCATTACATATGTAAGATAATGAGTAAGAGAGAGACAAAAGATATATTTTCTCTCTCTTCCTCTCTCGAATATAAAAATGTTCCTTTTGTATATATAATTTAATATTATACATATTATATAAAGATATATATACATATATTATACATATAATAAAATATTTATTAATATTATTATTTATGTGATATGTTTTGTATTATTTATTAAATGTTCATAATTATATTATTCTTTTGTATTTCAAAATAATAATCTCAATAAATCACTGTATGATCCAGAACTGTCAATTTTGAAATACATTTGTGTTATGTCCTCGTAGTGTAGTAGTCAGTATCCCCGCCCATCACGCGGGAGACCGGGGTTCGATTCCCAGTCGGGGAGGACTTTTTTATTAATGTTATTACATTATTGTTATTTTTAAATACTTATGGATATTGCATTTTAATTTGTATTGTATTATTATATATGAAATTATGTTGCACTGTATTTTAGTGTATTGTTTTATGTATATTATTGTCATTTTTAAATACTTATGAATATTGCAGTTTAATTTGTATTGTATTATTATATTAATAACAAAATAAATAATGAATTTTACTGCAGAGTATGTGTAAAAAAATTTTGCATTCAACTCCTTTCATACATATATGAAAATAAAAATATACATTTTCATCAAAATATTGATTCAATCCTTCATTGTTAGTAAGTTGTTATTAATTCTGTTTCTCTTTCTGCTATGTCTTACCTATAAAATTACATATGTAATGATTGTGCAGATTGACTCCCAAATAAATTTGTAACGGCGAATGCGTGTATAGAAGTGTAACTTCCACCGGGAGTCCCGATGGAAGATGATTGATGGAACTAATCATCTTCACAAAAGTCAATTAATAACATTCGATATTTGATAGTTCTAGTACTTAACCTTAATGATATTTACCGAACTAAACTTTATGTCTGTTTTATTTTTAATTTAAATTGTATTTGTTTCCTATATTTTAATTTGTAATCAACATCAACTACAATCAACAATATTCCAACAAAAAAATTTTTACTTGATGGTATTAAAATAAATCGCACTGCCATTAACCTCAATTAAGTAAGTATATAAACAACAAACTATTATTAAATTGTATTTTACCATGTTTTAAATAATTGTAGCTCTCATCTGATGATGCCAATGAAAATTGGCGAAATATAATGAATTGTTAAACAGAGTACACTTGGCTTTTAATCAGCTGTATACCCAATTAACCTCAACCCCCCTTTTTCATCTACCAGTTCAGCTGTTATTTTAGAGGATATATATATATATATATATATATATATATATATATATATATATATATATATATATATATATAGATCTAGCAGTTAATGTGGGCCCCGTACTAAAATGGTATTATACTAACTCCAGAAGAATATACACCGTGTATATTATTATCTGGGTAGCGCTTTATGTAGACTCCGACCAATACGTAGGATTAAATGGACTCCGTAATAGGTTAAAACACTTTTGGGATCCGTATATATTTTTTTGCGTACACAACTAAACTCCTTCGATGTTGCCAATAAATTTGATTAGTCGTAGATTTTTAAATTTTACAGCAGGTACGTTTTGGAACTTAAAATTTATTTAAATATCAATCAATTTAGTCATCCCGAAATTTCACAAATACTTGGTTAATGTAGTTAAATATTTTATGGTGGTAATTTATATTACTTGCTTTAATTATTTTTAAACTTAGTTAGTGTCTGTTATAAGCTTGGAAAAAAGTGTCCATTTTTATTTATTAGTATTTTTTTTAATGCATTGACACTGAAACATTTATTATATAAATGTACGTTCCGATGTTTCGATTGCTACAGTTTATGATATACACTATTTGTTTCATAAAGTAGTAAAATTTACATTATAATAATTTATAAATCAATCTTAAAATTATAATTTTTTACTGTCTAATTTCAATATTTCGATTTTTAAATGTAGGGAATTCAATATTATCCTACTATACTTTAGATACACATATACTCTCATGGATACACTTATAACTCAGTAGTGAGTCATTACTCAGATAAAATATTTCGGTGACTTTATGGTAATTTGATTCTAGCCAACATATCTATTACAATTATTACATAATAATATATTCGGTCTTATTGTTTTAAAAAATACTTTGTCGCTTGTATACATTTTTAATTAATAATTGTATGTTTTTACAAGCTATCATTATTTTCAACTTTAAATATTTATTTTGTTTTTGTATCTTTCATTGTCAGGCATACGAGTATTTTATTTTTAATTTAGAAGTAAATGTATATATAATATTCTTTTTTCTGTCACTTATTTTAAATATGGTTCACTTATATTCTTCTTGCTTATTTATTTTTATTCGTAATACTTATAACGTACGTAATAACGTACCCGTTGTTGCAAAAAGCAACAACGGGTACGAAAGATATCAGGTATCAGGGGTGGTATTTGTCAATCTAAATGCCGCCTACGACACATTAAATTAGAGGACATTTCTCCAAAAACTGTATGACAAACTGTAAACATCGTTTTATCCGCGTTTATCTACACAACAGAAGATTTTTCGTATCATTCAATGGTATGATGGAGAACGCAGACAAACAGTCTCGCTTGGGGTAGCGTAATGGCACCTACACTGTATTACATTTACACAAATGATCAACAGATACCAGTAGATACTAGGATTTTCATGTAGACGATACATTGCACAACCAAAAACTTTTGTTGCTGCAGTGGAAAAAAATCTAATAGATGCTTTAAATATAATAAAAATAAACTACGATTTAATTTTAAGCCAAACCCCGAAAATCTTAGGAGCGCTCCTTCAAGTTTCCCAACACAGGCGCTTTCACAAAACTGAACATCCAATAGTGTGATGAAATCCTTGAACTCTGAATTTTCTATAAATACCTTGTAGATAGAATGACGGTATTAGATTTTTGTTTTGATACAGTGCAGCAACAACCGCTGATACGTATTTCGACCTTCTTAGGTCTCTTCAGAACGGTATAGTCACTGCTCTGAACCAAAACAAAAATCTCTCCCGTCCTAGACAATAGTTATTAAAATAACTATATACGGACGTAACTACGCCATCTAAAAACAAAAAGAGAAATCAAACGATTTCTACTTAGCGAAACCGAATTCAAATCTTAAACACTGTGTTTCCTAAAATTTGCGAAACAAACAGCTGGATAAATTATTCGGCAAGGGAATCTAAAATTGCATTCCACAAGCCGTTCATCCTGGTCAAAATTCGTAGTGAATTCAGTTTCTGGTACTTCAAACGAAGTAAATAACAAAACAGAATGACGGTATTAGATTTTTGTTTTGATACAGTGCAGCAATAACCGCTGATACGTATTTCGACCTTCTTAGGTCTCTTCAGAACGGTGTAGTCACTACTCTGAACCAAAACAAAAATTTCTTCCGTCCTAGACAATAGTTATTAATATAACTATATACGAACGTAACTACGCCATCTAAAAACAAAAAAAAATCAAACGATTTCTACTTAGCGAAACCGAATTCAAATCTTAACCACTGTGTTTCCTAAAATTTGCGAAACAAACAGCTGGATAAATTACTCGGCAAGGGAATCTAAAATTGCATTCCACAAGCCGTTCATCCTGGTCAAAATTCGTAGTGAATTCAGTTTCTGGTACTTCAAACGAAGTAAATAACAAAACAGAATGACGGTATTAGATTTTTGTTTTGATACAGTGCAGCAGCAACCGCTGATACGTATTTCGATTTCGTATTTTCGCGTAGTTACGTCCGTATATAGTTATTTTAATAACTATTGTCTAGGACGGGAGAGATTTTTGTTTTGGTTCAGAGCAGTGACTATACCGTTCTGAAGAGACCTAAGAAGGTCGAAATACGTATCAGCGGTACGTCTGCTATATCTAGGGCCTACGGTATACAAGGAAGGTAACATGGCCAGTGCTACGCTTCAACCGCCTATTATTACCCCTGGTTTTATCCAAGGTACTCATTTTATTCAGGCTGAGTCGACCTGGGGCCTATAGACATTTTTAAAAATGTCTAGTTGTTCTTGCCGGCGGTAGGATTCGAACTCCGGACCACCAGCGTGCGAGGCAAGCATCCTACCGCTTGCGCTACGCAGGCCCTAAAAATATTGACACATATTTTCAAAACATTATTTATGTGGCTAAGTTTTCAATAGGAATGAGGAGACAAAAAGCAGAAAAGCCAATAGAACCTTGTTGCGTTCTGACTATACTATGACGATGACCTTTACAATATATACAATACTTGAGACAACTGTTTGTCTCAAGTTGGTCATTCAAAATTATGTCTGTATCTTTTAATTTGCTAATTTCCATAGATTCTAATTTCCATAGAATCTAAAGATATCTTAAGGCCTTTATTTTAAATATACTTTTTTAGTAATGAAAATACGTAAATAGAACCTGGAATATACATGTAACCTTTAATATCTGGGATAAATCCATCTCCTGAACAATGGCGCCGATATATTTAGTTAAAATTCTGTGCACTTATTTTAACCGTTTATGTACTTATCATTCATATATGAGTTGTGACCGATATTACAAATTCATTTATTTTTCACCAAGAGACTCCATATTAACTATAGTTATAACTATACAAATCTGATTCGAAATATCGTCGAAAAGTAACAGTATGTAAAATTATTTTTAATAAAAAGTTATTAGCCATTTCTTATGGGGTTCAAAAGAGAAGCCTTTACGAAAATTTGAGTACAAATAAGACCACCGTAATCAGTCGTACTCTGGGTAATGAATAATTAATTAATCGGCTAATCAGAATCACCCGTTCAATGATTTTTGTCAAATCGGTCCTTTTTAGGATTAATTATTCTAATTATGTCTATAAATATTAAGGGCATATCTAGAGATAAAGACACTTTACTTTACTTAACCTTATCAGACATATGCGCTTAGCACAAATGTGACGTATTTCTAGTGCAGAAAATACATAGAGGGCAAAACCTAGGGTATTTGGTATTAAGCTGATCGCTGAAAATCACATAATAAATGTGAAAGTGCTATCTCTGCCGGCAAAGAACCAAAGAAAAACTTAAAATGAGAGAGGACAAAACCAGTCAGCTGAAGGAACCTTTTAACGATGTTAAGCTTGGATCCACTATCTACGTATATAATAAAGAATAGTACGGTACTGACTGAAGATCTGAGCACAAAGCTTATTATAAAATTTGGACCAAAAATACAACAATTACTGATATCCAAAGTCTGCAGACAAACAAAGCAAAGACAAAGTTGTTGCCTTGCTTAAACCTGGCAAAAACTCCAACAACCACAAAAGCTATCGGTCAATATATTTATTTTGTCAGCTTTACAAAATACTTCTCAAGAGGTAAAACAGAAGAAAAACTCAAATTAAAAGACAAAAGTTGCTATAGACAGTTGCTATCATGTACGTCACAAATACTAAATCTTGCCCAACACAGCAAAGATGGGTACGAAAGATATCAGGTATGAGGAGTGGTATTTGGCAATCTAAGCAGCAATTTGCAGCTTACGACACCTTAAATAAGATTGCATTTTTTCAAAATCTATATGATATCTCCTTAGGTAATAAACTTACTTGTTTTACTAGCGTATGCCTACACAACAGAAGATTTTTGGTATTTCTCAATGGTAAGAATAGCAGATGGAGAACGCAGAAGAACGGTCTCCTTTGGGGTAGCGTAATAGCACCTACACTGTATAACATGTACACAAACCATCAACCCATACCAGTAAATACTAGGACTTATTATGTATACCATACATCTATTATTGCACAACCAAAAACTTTTGTTGCTGAAGTGGAGAAAAATCTAAATCATGCCTTAAACACAATAAAAATAGACTATAAATCAATTTTAAACCAAACCCCGGAAAAACTCAGGTGTGCTACTTTAATGCCCCTAACAGAGACGATTTCACAAATCTGAACATCCAATAGTGTCATGAAATCCTTATACTCTGGACTTGCTATAAATACCTTGAAGATAGTTTGTATTACACTTAGTCATTCACAGAACTTTGTTTAAAACTAAAAGGCACACTGAGGACCAGAAATAATATTCTCCGCAAACTTGTCAGCTAAAAATGAGAAGCACATCCTTCCACCCTTAAAACGTAAACGCTTGCATTCTATGCTTCTGCTGCCGAATATACCTTGCGAGTATGAATGACACCAACACATACTTAACACGTAGATTTAGCTATAAATTAGTCATCCAAATTCAGCGGATATTAAGACTCACATCCATACATAAGCTCTACAATATCGTAGCTACCAAGACACCTAATATCCGAAGATAAGTAACTAAAGAACGAAAGAAACAAAATCTAGATTTGCAACATGTACTCCACGAATACAAGCCCATTTTATGACTAAAATCGAGAAAAAACTGGCCAGATCAACACATGTGCAAGATATACCAAAAATAAAATAAGCTCGCCATCTGAACCCTCGAGAGGACTCTTGCCTGCAAACACCGGTTAACTTGTGTGAATGTGGGGTGGTAAAAGATTCTTCACACCTTCTTAGTTGACTTTGCAAATTAAATTGCTCTTTTCTGAAGGGGCAAGGTTTAATTATTTAAACTGAACATGTAAAATACAGTCAGTAAACTATTGCTTATAAAGATCATTGCAAATTTGACACTAACTCCACTTATATTGATTACATATTACTTCTAAATTACCTTACCATTCAGAAGTATGTAATATTGGTAAAGTGATATATTCTGGCTAGATAAATTAAGCATTCTTCCCTTTTTTGCGGACTACTATCCATTTTTACACAAAAATATCTATTTTAGCACTTAAATATTTATTTTAAGATAACCTATCCAGAATTATATGTAGTATACTGAACACTCATCCCAGATACCTACGGTATCAAAAGGATTGAGCTCTGGTGGGACTCTTCCCATGTTATCGAGTCCTAGGTGACTTGGTATGTCGGTGTATCTCCCAAAAATGTTCGCACGCATCTGGACGTCAAAAGTAGCACAGCTTTCTACATGATCTTATATAGATGTTCATTTAGATCACAGATTTAGCCATACGGCTCTCACTCCCTCTAAGGGAAAAATTCACTCATCCCAGATACCTACGGTATCAAAAGGATTGAGCTCTGGTGGGACTCTTTCCGTGTTATCGAGCCCTAGGTGACCTGGTATGCTGGAGTATCTCCCAAAAATTTTCGTACACATCTGGACGTTGAGAGAAGTACAGCCTTCTGCATGGTCTGTAAGTGTATAGTTTCTTGGTTTTGACATCCATATCGGCATTTGTCGTTGTGGACCTTATTATTATTATTATTATCCCAGATTTAGCCATACGGCTCTCATTCCCTCTAAGGGGAAAATTCACTCATCCCAGATACCTAAGGTATCAAAAGGATTGAGCTCTGGTGGGACTCGTTCCGTGTTATCGAGCCCTAGGTGACTTGGTATGCTGGAGTATCTCCCAAAAATTTTCGTACACATCTGGATGTTGAGAGAAGTACAGCTTTCTGCATGGTCTTGTAGAGATGTGCATTCAGACCTAGCTTTCTTATGTTTTCTAGGAGGTTCTTCGGAATAACTCCAATAGTAGAGAGAATAATAGGTATTGTCTGGGTACTTTCCATTCTCCACTGTCTTCGGATTTGAATTTCCAGATCCCTGTATTTGGCGATCTTTTCGTTTTGTTTAATACAAAGATTATTGTTGTTGGGTATCGCCACATCAATTAGTGTTGTTTGTCTCTTTAGTTCATTAACTAGTATGAGATCTGGTCTATTATGTGCCACTGTTTGGTCTGTGAGCACAGTGCGGCCACAGTATAGCTTGTAGTTATCATTCTCAAGTATACTTTCAGGAACGTATTGATAATATGGGAGATGGTTTGTTTGAAGAAGTCCTAGTTTGATGGCTATCTCTTGATAAAGGATCTTTCCTACTGAGTCGTGCCGTTCCTTATATTCAGTTGCAGCAAATGCCTGGTAACCCCCGGTAATGTGTTGGATGGTTTCTTGAGCTTGACATCCATATCGGCATTTGTCATTTTGGACCTGAGGGTCTTTGACGATATATTTCAGGTAATTTTTTGTTGGTATAACCTGATCCTGAATGGCGAGTAATGAACCTTCTGTTTCAGGGAACAACTTTCCTGATGTCAGCCAATAGTTCGACGCTTTATTGTCGACGTGGTCTTGACTGACCTCATTAGGATGTCGCCCGTGAAGAGGTTTACCCATCCAGGTGCACATTTTTTCGTCCTTAGTAAGATGGTTTATGCGCATTTCTGGTTCCCTCAGTTTGATCGGTGTTGTATCATCTACTGCACAAATCGCGCGATGTAGAGTAGATGTCTCAGCCTGCACCTGAAAATAAGTTCTTAAATTAGTAATGTGTTTTTCTAGTTGCTCACTTATATCCATAAGTCCTCGTCCTCCTAAATACCGCGGTAATGTCGTTCTTTCTACTGCACTTCGAGGATGGTGTTTTTGTGCCTTTGTGAGGTGTGTTCGTACTTTTCGCTGAAGATTTTCTATATCCGTTTTTGTCCACTTAACAATACCAAACGAGTAGCTAAGCGCGGAACATGCATAGGTGTTTAGTGCCTTAAACAAATTTTTACTATTAAGGTGTGAAAGAAGCAGCTGTTTTACCCTTCGTATAAACTCAGTTGTTATCTCAGTTTTCATTTGCTTATGGTCAATCTTCCGCGCTTGCTTTATTCCGAGGTATTTATACATATCATTTTCACCCATGGCCTCGATGTTCTGGCCGTTTTGCATATCGAATCCACCGGGCTGAACCTTTCCTTTAATTATATTTAAGACACGGCACTTATCATGGCCGAAGTGCATACTAATGTCATTAGAGAAATTTTCCACTGTTTTCAGCATCTGAATAGCAATCAGCTATTCAGCAATAGTTTTAAATCATCCATATACAATAGATGATTAAGCTTTGCCACAACAGTAGTGTTATTTTTGATGCTAAAACCTGTCAGTTGAGTTCAGTAGCTGGGATAGGGGGTTCATCGCTAGACAAAACCACAGTGGGCTCAACGAGTCTCCTTGAAATAGGCCCCGGTTGATTGCAATATTTTCAGTTTCGATATTGTTTTCACCAGGTATTTAGAGGTGAATTTTTGTCTTCCAATCTGACATTATATGTTTTAAAAAGGTCACTATGTTATCATCGACTTTATATATTTTTAATAGATCTACAAGCCATTCATGCGGCACTGAATCAAACGCTTTCTTGTAGTCGATGAAAGCAGTAAAGAGATTCCTTTTTTTGCTATATGCTTGGTTAGAAATGACAGAGTCGATGATAAGTTGTTCTTTGCAGCCCATGGAACCCTTAGCGCACCCTTTCTGTTGGGGCTCTATGATATTGTTTAGAGCACAGTGTTGGTAGATACGCCGGGCTACACAGGATGTGAGCAATTTATACAGAGTTGGAAGACAAGTAATTGGGCGATATTTGGTTGGATCTTGGGTGTTATTTTGATCTTTTGGTATTAAATAAGTTGTTCCCTGGGTTAGGAAAGATGGTATTTCCTGCGGATTAGAAATACTGTGATTAATTAATGTTGATAAGCCCTCATGAATACTCCAAAACTTCTTAAGCCAGAAGTTTTGAATGCCGTCTGGTCCAGGAGATTTCCAGTTATGAAGCTCTTTGATAATATTTGAAACTTCTTCAGTAGTAAAGGGTTCGTAGGGAGCAGTAACGTAGTGTTGGCAGTTGTGCGCCGTATCTTCAATCCATCCAGCATTGGTGTTAAGAGCAGCTGGTGTGGAAAGTTGATTTCCCCAAAACTCATGAATTTCTTCTTGGCTTGGGTACGATTTATTGGCACTTTCTGCAGTAGAATTGAGTTTCCGATAGAACGCCTTCTCGGCATTCTCAAAAAGCATATTGTCGGATTTTCGTTTGTTACTAATTTTGTATCTCCTTAGTCGGCCTGAGTAAACGGAAAGTTTTTGTTTTAATGTATCCAGGCACTGTTGTGCTGTGTTGTTTGCTGGATTATATTGTGATTACTCTTCTACTTGTTGTCCCTCGGATATATTACTCTTCTACTTGTTGTCCCTCGGACATATTCCGTGATTTGACCAATGTCCCTACGTAATGCTTCAATTTTAATAAGCAGTCGTTTTTCCCAAGGTGCAACTCTGTTATATGTCCTTTCGATAGTAGTACCCCGTCGTGTTCTGATCTTAATGCCCATAACATTAGCAATTGCTGTTGCTGCACAGTAAATCAGCATATGCAAATATTCTAATGTATGAGCTTCCACGATATAATTGGGTAGGACTTCAGTGTTCATAAATTGTAACAGCGCACCTAGTTTCTTACAAGAGTTTATTTTTGGTAGCTGTGATCTGCTAAGTGGATTTGTTCCATTAAACTCTTGTACGGCACGTGCCATTTCTCTTACCAGGCTATCGTGCAACTCGCTGTTGTCCTGCTGCGTATTTACAGGTTGAGTTTCTTGCATGAGAGGCTCAGGAATCTGCTCATTAGGGATTTCATTATGGACTTGATCCACAACTAGCTCTTGGTTATGTATCTCCCGTTCGACTTCGCTTTTGATGGTATCGCGTCTAGTCTCTGGGATAAGATTATTTCTTATAATTACCCGGTATTGATCTGCTATTCGCTGTTCAGAGACTTGAATCTCTGGGTACTCCCTGCAAAATTCGGCATACAAATGTTGTCGATAGCCGATCGTTTCTCGATCGAGGTTCGTCACCTTGTAATAGAAACGCAAAATGTTTTCATTTATAGACACAGTCCATTTCATGCGCTGCCTCGGTCGTCCCGCTTGAGTGAGCGCCGGCTGGTGTTCCAGCGCAGCACCTTCAGCGAGTGGAGCTCTTGTTGTTGTTTGGTTCCCTTGTGGTTGTTGTTGTTGGGCTGTAGCTGATTGTATGACAGGGGCCCGCCTCCTCAACACCCTGCCATTATTATTATTATCCAGATTTAGCCATACGGCTCACACTCCCTCTAAGGGGAAAATTCACTCATCCCAGATACCTACGGTATCAAAAGGATTGAGCTCTGGTGGGACTCTTTCCATGTTATCGAGTCCTAGGTGACTTGGTATGTCGGTGTATCTCCCAAAAATTTTCGTACGCATCTGGACGTCGAAAGTAACACAGCTTTCTGCATAATCTTATATAGATGTTCGTTTAGACCCAGCTTTTTTATGTTTTCTAGGAGGCTCTTCGGGATGACTCCAGTGGTAGAAAGAATAATGGGTATCGTCTGGGTACTTTCCATTCTCCATTGTCTCCTGATTTGTATTTCTAGATCTCTGTACTTGGCGATCTTTTCGTTGTATTTAACACGTAAATTATTGGTGTTGGGTATCGCCACATCAATAAGTATTGTTTGCCTAGTAATTTTATTAACTAGTATGAGATCGGGTCTATTATGGGCCACTGGTTGGTCTGTAAGCACAGTGCGGTCCCAGTATAGCTTGTAGTTGTCATTTTCAAGCATTCTATCAGGGACGTATTGATAATAAGGAAGATGGTCGGATTGGAGAAGTCCCAGTTTGTCAGCTAGTTCTTGGTGGATAATCTTTCCTACTGAGTCATGGCGTTCTTTATAATCAGTACCGACAAATGCCTGGCAGCCACCGGTAAGATGTTGGATGGTTTCTTGGGCTTGGCATCCATATCGGCATTTGTCATTTTGGACTTGAGGATCTTTAACAATATATTTCAGGTAATTTTTAGTTGGAATAACCTGATCCTGAATGGCAAGTAGGAAACCCTCAGTCTCGGGAAACATCTTTCCTGATGTCAACCAATAGTTCGACGCTGTATTGTCGACATATTCTTGGCTGATCTCATTGAGATGTCGCCCATGCAGAGGTTTACTCATCCAGGTGCGCATTTTGTCTTGTTTAGTCAGGTGGTTTATGCGCATTTCTTGTTCCCTCAGTTTAAGCGGCGTCGTATCATCTACTGCGCAAATTGCTCGATGTAAAGTAGATGTCTCAGCCTGTACCTGAAAATAAGTTCTTAAATTAGCAATTTGTTTATCCAATTGCTCACCTATATCCATAAGTCCTCTTCCCCCTTGATACCGCGGTAATGTTGTTCTCTCTACTGCACTGCGTGGGTGATGTTTTTGCGCCTTTGTGAGAAGTGTTCTTACTTTCCGCTGAAGACCCTCTATATCTGTTTTTGACCACTTTATAATACCAAATGAGTAGCTCAGCGCGGAACAGGCGTACGTATTTAATGCCTTAAACAAATTTTTACTATTAAGATATGACCGATTTAGTTGTCTTACTCTTCGTACGAACTCCGAAGTTAGTTCAGTTTTCATTTGTTTATGGTCAATTTTCCGCGCTTGTTTTACTCCGAGATATTTGTACATATCATTTTCACCCATTGCCTCGATGTTTTGGCCATCTTGCATATCGAAACCTCCGGGCTGAATCTTTCCTCTGACTATATTTAGTATACGGCACTTGTCTAGTCCAAAATTCATACTAATATCATTTGAGAAATTTTCTACAGTTTTTAGCATCTCATCTAGGTGGTTTCGAGTGGAAGCCATTAATTTTAAATCATCCATATACAACAGATGATTAAGCTTCGCTACAACAGTGTTGTTATTTTTGATGCTAAAACCTGAGTCAGTAGAGTTCAGCAGCTGAGATAGTGGGTTCATTGCTAGGCAGAACCAAAGTGGACTCAACGAGTCCCCCTGGAAAAGCCCCCGGTTAATAGGGATATTTTCAGTTTCGATATTAATTTCACCCGGTATTTGAAGGTGAATTTTAGTCTTCCACTCTGCCATTATATTCTTCAAAAAGGTCACGAGATTATCATCGACTTTATATATTTTCAATATATCTATAAGCCATTCATGCGGCACTGAATCAAAAGCCTTCTTGTAGTCAATGAAGGCAGTAAAAAGGTTTCTTTTTTTGGTGTATGCCTGGTTAGAAATGACTGAGTCGATAATAAGTTGTTCTTTGCAGCCCATGGAGCCCTTAGCGCATCCTTTCTGTTGAGGCTCTATGATATTGTTCAGAGCACAATGTTGGTAGATACGCCGGGCCACACAGGATGTGACCAATTTGTACAAAGTTGGAAGACAAGTAATTGGGCGGTACTTTGCTGGATCTTGGGTATTACTTTGATCCTTCGGTATTAGATAAGTGGTTCCCTGAGTAAGAAATGATGGTATTTCCTGTGAATTAGAAATAATATTATTAATAAATACTGTTAAAAGCTCATGAACACTCCAAAACTTCTTTAGCCAGAAGTTTTGAACTCCGTCTGGTCCAGGAGATTTCCAGTTATGAAGCTCTTTGATAATGTTCGAGACTTCTTCAGTGGTGAAAGGTTCATAAGGAATATTACTGTAGTGTTGACAGTTGTTCGTCGTTTGTTCAATCCATCCAGCATTGTTATTATGAGTAGCTGGCGTCGAAAGTTGGTTTCCCCAAAACTCATGAATTTCTTCTTGGCTTGGGTAGGATTTATTATTTGCATTTTCTACAGTGGAATTAAGTTTCCTATAGAAAGCCTTCTCTGCTTGCTCAAAAAGTATGTTGTCGCATTTCCGGTGGTTACTAACCTTGTACCTCCTCAGGCGGCCTGAGTAAACAGATAGTTTTTGTTTTAATGTGTCCAGGCATTGTTGAGGTGTGTTGTTTTCTGGATCATGTCGTGAGTGTCTTAGAGTGTTAAACAATATTTCTTCAGCTCTTTTGATGATTTTTCTACTTCTTACTCCTCTTATGTATTCTGTTATTTGTCCAATGTCCCTACGCAGTAATTCAATCTTCCCCAGCAGTCGTTCTTCCCAGGGTGCTATTCTGTTACCAGTCCTTCCGATGTTGGTACCCCGTCGTGTTCTGATCTTAATGCCCATAACATTAGCAATTGCTGTTGCTGCACAGTAAATCAGCATATGCAAATATTCTAATGTGTGGGCTTCTGTGATATAATTGGGTAGGACTTCAGTATTCACAATTTGTAACAGCGCTCCTAGTTTCTTAGAAGAGTTTATTTTTGGTAGCGGTGGTCTGCTAAGTGGGTTTGTTCCACTAAACTCTTGTACAGCGCGTGCCATCTCGTTTACCAGACTATCGTGCAACTCGTTATTGTCCTGCTGTGTATTAATAGGTTGATTTTCTTGTACGAGAAGCTCAGGAATCTGCACGTTGGGGACTTCATTAGGGACTTGGTCTGCAACTTGCTCTTGGTTATGGATCTCCTGTTCGATTTCGCTTCTGATAATGTCGCGTCTAGTCTCTGGGATAAGATTGTTTCTTAAAATTACCCGGTATTGGTCTGCTACTCTTTGTTCAGATACTTGAATTTCTGGGTATTCCCTGCAAAATTCGGCATACAGTTGTTGTCGATAGCCGATCGTTTCTTGACCGAGGTTTGTCACCTTATAATAAAAGCGCAAAATATTTTCGTTTATGGACACAGTCCATTTCATGCGCTGCCTCGGTCGTCCACGCCGCTATCTCAGAGTGCCGGCTGATGTTCCAGCGCAGCACCTTCAGCGGGTGGAGCTCTTGTTGTTGTTTGGCTCATTTGTGGTTCTTCTTGTTGTTGGGCTGTAGCTGATTGTATGACAGGGGCCCGCCTCCTCAACACCCTGCCACCGACGTCCCGCATGCTGTCACGTCCAGCGCCGGCTCCAGACGTGGCCCTGGCGATCCCCAGGCAGCGACCCTAAACATAATCATTAATCTCCATTTTCATGGGTGTGCATTTTTATACCTACTGCCAGGGTGTCAGTTTTTGTTCCACGGCAGGTATCCCTGCTACCCTCTGGGTATCGGTTCTAAGAATACCCAGAGAGCATCCCCCATTCGCAGGGGGCCGCGCCTGATAGAAGAACTGACAAAAACTCCCACAGGTTATTATTATCAGATTTAGCCATACGGCTCACACTCCCTCTAAGGGGAAAATTCACTCATCCCAGATACCTACGGTATCAAAAGGATTGAGCTCTGGTGGGACTCTTTCCATGTTATCGAGTCCTAGGTGACTTCGTCGGTGTATCTCCCCAAAAATTTTCGTACGCATCTGGACGTCGAAAGTAACACAGCTTTCTGCATAATTCTTATATAGATGTTCATTTTATTATTTTATTATTATTATTATTATTTTATTATTATTATTATTATTATTATTTCAACTGCTACAAAAACACCCGTGCAATCGTTTAATAATGAAATAAGGTCTTACAGATCTAATCTTTCTCTTATTAAGCATATTGCAGATGCCACTAAGGATCTCGATTTGTTCAAAATATATAAACAACAAAAATTTAAATATAATCGGCAATTACAAATTCCGTAAAAGTCAGCCTACTGTAATTTGATTACTAATTTAAATAATAAACCTAGAAACCGCTGAAAAATAGTAATTTCGTAAGAAACAACACAAGATCCATTCGGTACAACCTGATTCCTACCGCCGACAATAAATTAATATTTAACTACAATTGCAGAGAATATAGTTCTACAAAAAAAATCACAAAAACACAAAAAACCGGCTTCGGCACCAGAAAAATTAAACAACACTAACAAAAACCGGCGCAAGTGCCAGCACAAAAAAATAACAAAAACCCCAAAAACCCGGGCATGTAGAGCCCAACCCCTTGAGCACCAAGTCGCCGAACTGAGCCTAGGCTCAGAGCTGAGACTTGAGGCCCAAGTAAGTAATTTTAGTTCGCGGATAAGCACATTAAGATAACAGGATCATAGCGACAATGCGCTGTCCTGAGGTTTTTGCAATCGTTAGGAAACCATGTTGGGGTTCTATTACCCAGGACCTCCACATGAAGAGCATTTGGCTGATAATTGTGCCCCTATCGCGCATCAGAGTGCTATAGGGGGGAAAGGGATGGTCTAGAGCATTGGAGCGCGGTGGGGTGACTCCTGTATTCACACGAGTTAATACACCTCGCTCCAATGAATTGTTACACCCGAACGTAATTCTTAGGGGGTGAACATTTCTCATAGGCTGGGGTTTAATCAAATTGCTTGCTTGAGAGAATATAGTACATACATCTCTTCCCACTATTAATGTCGATGTCCTCTTGAATTATAGAAATTATCCTTCTCCGAGCAAGTCCTTTTTTTTCATCCCGTTGTGGAAGAAGAGGTCTCTCAATAATAAAGTCTTTTAGTAATTCTAATTGTAGGGACGTTCACGAAATTAATAACAAAAATTTAAAAGAAACTTACCAAATAGTTTTAACATCTTTCACTCATCTTAATAATTTAATCTATCAACTGGAGTATTTCCAGAAGTACTAAAATACTCAAAAGTACTACCAATTACAAAAAAGGTGATTCCTCAAAAACTGACAATAACAGACCCATAAGCATTGTTTCTACTTTGGGGAAAGTGATGAAAAGGTTATTAAACAACAATTTTATTCCTATTTGGAGTCAACTAATTACTTTAGCAACTCACAATATGGATTCAGAAGTGCTCGTTCTACTATGAACACGGTATTTAATGTTGTGAGCGAGATAATTGAGGGGCTTGAACGCGGCAATCGCATAGCAATTTTTCTTTGCGGACTTGTCGAAGGCTTTTGATTGCGTTTCACACGACATTTTGCTCCACAAATTAAATTACTAAGGAATCAGAGGTATCCCTCTTAAGCTTATAACTTCTTATCTATGTGGCAGGACACCAGCGGGTAGTGTCTAAAGGTCATCTCTCCGATTTTCTATCCGTAAACATGGAGTCCCTCAAGGTTCGGTTTTAAGACTCTTTTGTTTATTATTTAGGTCAACGATTGCCTAAATTCATAATTCCGTACAAAACGATACAATTCGCTGATGATGCGACATACGTTATATCAGGGAAAAAATAATGATGATTTAAAAATGCCTCTTGAGAGTGTTTCTACTAAATATAAGCTCCTGGTTTGCTGCACACAAAGTAAAACTTAACTCTGATAAAACACAAAATTTGGTTATATCTGCAAGTAATTTACACAATGATCCAGATAACAAGAGACTGTTAAAACTATTGGGAATAACCATAGATAATCGACTGAACTGGTCAGCTCATATCTCACATCTTAAGAAAAAGCTATTAAATTCCTTATTTGTTATTCGCCAACCTAGCAAGTGTTGTCAACTTTGAAACAATACAAATGACATATTTTTCTTTATTCCACTCTCACCTAAACTATGGTGTAATCATATTGGGCAATTCAACAAATGTACTTTAAATTTTTAGAATGCAAAAGAAAGCTATCAAGATTTTAGCAGTGGTTAGTTATTTAGAACACTTCCCACCTTTCTTATCAAATTCAAAATATGCCTCTACCTACTCTGTTGATATTTTTAACTGAAATTCAAAGAAAACGTGCCCATTTAATAAAGCCGTCTGATGTCCACGTTCACAATACGCGAAACTGTCACTACCTACGAACAAATTGTTGTAGATGGAGTCTTTCAGAAAAAAATGTCTTAATTATAATTATTACAATATTTTACCAAACAGAACTAAGCAGCTAAGCTGTAATAGTTTCGATAAAGTTATAAAAAAATATCTTCTAAAACATTGTTTTTACTGCTCAGAATATAATGACTCATTGCAGAGCATCCACTGAACTGCTTACCCGTAACTTTGCCATAAATCTTTTTCTGTATCTGTGTAATATGTGTTCATCATTATCAATGTTAATACCGTGTAATATGTGTTCTTGTTTGTATATTATATCAACGATTTAAGTTACGTTTTATATTTCCGCGCTATCTCAGAGTTGCTACAATCAATATTCGTATTTGTTATGTAGTTAAATAAATGCTCTACTCTACTACTACACGCAGACAAAAACTTATTTCTAGTAAAAAAAATCATAGGTTCCACAATATTTACCGAGAAAATTTGGTATGTTCTTCTCAATGTCTTAATTGTGTCACCACAACTTTTTAATACGGTACTACATACGCCTAGAATATGCTTTCAAAAGTTTAGATTGCCAGACAAAGGAATAAAAATAGATGGAGATCCCCTAAATCAAAAAGTAAAGAATTAAGATTCCGATACAGATAATATGTACCAGGTCATTAAAAGAATGTAATAAATACTAAGAATTTTTATTTTATGTCTTGTTGTTCTTCCGCGTACAGTAAGAACAAGGTCATTTATATATAAATGTAAAAACTGTAATGTAAACTGTAATGATGCTCAAGAGCTCCCGAAAAATAATAAATTTATAATATATACACATATATATATATAATATATATATATATATATATATATATATATATATATATATATATATATATTGTTACAGTCTGTCTTAGTATCTTAGGAATAATAATTAGAATGGTAATTTGATTTATGGTATATGACGCAAATGTCTAAAAATCCATCATTATCCAAATTTTAATAGGCAACTTTTTATATAAAAATTGTTTTTAGTTGCAACTTTAATTTGACTGCTACACATAATTAAAACTATAAGTTTTACAGAAACGTAACAAACGTTTATTTAATGATATTTTAAATAGGTTTCGGAAATTGAAAAAGGTTATTTTATGCATATTATAATTAACCCACATCAGTATTAATTGTTAATTACGTATTAACTGTCCGGAACTGTTGTATTATATATATATATATATATATTATATATATATATATATATATATATATATATATATATATATATATATATATATATATCGAGAAAGGGGGTACGACCGTCAATCCAATATTAAATTAAGGATCACTCGAAGATTGGTGGGTTTTTCGGTCAAAATGTGGAGAGAAAAAGGACTAAGATGGTGGCTACTTTATCTATTTATTGAAGGACGTTTCAGTATCAGTTCATCATAAACAATATGAGAAATCAAACATCTATAGAAAAAGTTATTATAAGTGGGTTACCTCAAAAAGACATGTAGCAGTCAATGATATTAAATATGTAAAGAGGCTTACGACAATGGACATTATAAGATTATGTTGTATACACAATTAATTGAAACTAAATACAGTTTACAAATTAACTCAAACTTAGCATAGCAAAAGACCATGTGGTAATTGTTCATGTATATAAAAATTATGTAAAAAAGCTTAAATAAAGAACATTAATTTGCAGAGAACTAACAAGATCATAAGATGCACTTCCAACAGTATATTATTAGTTAAATTTAATTTTAACTTTAGGTAACATTATTAAATTGATTAAGATAAAAAAATATAGTAATATTTAAAAATATAATGAGGTTACCACTCTTAGTTTCTTAGCTGATGCCGGTTAAATGGAAGCAACAAGTAGAACCCACGCCAAACAACCGAGAAAAGACAGTGGCCTTAAGGTCAAAATATGACAGAACAGCAAGGCGAATTACCAACCTCTAGTGCAATAGAGCAGTAAGTTTAAAGAATATGATAAATTTGGGTGACAAACCCTGTCAGTAAAAAAAAGAATGAAAGAAAAAGGTGGTTAAGATCACCATTTTCCCCCAGTGATTGGTTAAGAGAGACAATGAACAAACAAGTGAGGTCAATCCAAATATCATATAATAAAATAGTCTACGTTGTGGCTGGATAGCCAGCCACAGGTGAAGATTGATTCAACTTGCAGCAGTCCAAGGTTCATAATATTTGGAGGACTAATAAAGATTCTATGAATCAATTTTAATTATAAAATTTTATTAAACTAGGTATTTGATCAGAACAATTATTTCACATATGTAAATGTAACATTGACAAAATAATCAATAAAATGTAAGTTGATGATGAATCTAAGTTAAATAAAGTAAGAAAATATTATTTTATTTTATTTTTATTTGAACTTATTAACACTAATTAAAAAGTGGACTTACTTGAAGTTAAGATTCTTGTCAATGAACGCAATCTCGTTAAAAGACAGTTTTTGGAAATGTGTTCAATACTTAAACACCCTAACGCTCTTAATAAGAGAACTTACATTAGTAACTTGAGCCAAATTTATCATGCATTAATATTGCAGAATTAGGCTTAATATGTTGTTTACTTTAAAATTGTCCCCCTAGGTGTATGATATGATATTTTGGATTGACCTCACTTGTTTGTTCATTGTCTCTCTTAACCAATCACTGGGGAAAAATGGTGATCTTAAACCACCTTTTTCTTTCATTCTTTGGTTTTTACTGACAGTTTTGTCACCCAAATTTATCATATTCTTTAAATTTACCGCTCTATTGCACTAGAGGTTGGTGATTCGCCTTGCTGTTCTGTCATATTTTGACCTCAAGGCCACTGTCTTTTCTCGTTTGGACGTGGGTTCTACTTGTTGCTATCCATTTAACCGGCAGCAGCTAAGAAACTAAAAGTGGTAACCTCATTATATTTTTAAATATTACTATATTTCAATCTTAATCAATTAATTAATATTACCCAAAGTCAAAATTAAATTTAACTAATAATATACTGTTGGAAGTGCATCTTATGATCTTGTTAGCTCTCTGCAAATTAATGTTCTTTACTTAAGCTTTTTTACGTAATTTTTGTATACATGTACAATTACTACATGGTCTTTTGCTGTACTAAGTTTGAGTTAATTTGTAGTAAACTGTATTTAGTTTCAATTAATTGTGTATACAACATAATCTTATAATGTCCATTGTAGTAAGCTTCTTTACATATTTAATATCATTGACTGCTACATGTCTTTTTGAGGTAAACACACTTATAATAACTTTTCTATGGATGTTTGGTTTTTCATATTGTTGTTTTTAGATGAACTGATGATGCTTTCAGTAGATAGACTACCTGTGTCTGAGCGCAACCCCTAATCGCATCCCCTAAAATCGCAACCCCCGGTCTAAGTTCCAAACGGCTTAACGTAGGATGACGTACGAGGGCTCGTTGGAAAGGGGATGAAAAATGGGGTTGAATGCAGTATGTGCCGTGCGCATCGGAGCATGCCAAAAGGGTCATTACGTCATATCTTTGGTTCTATTGGTCCGATCGTGACGTACGAGGGCTCGTTGGAACGGGGAGGAGACGGGGACACAAAAAACAAGATGGCAGCATTGCCAAATGGCGCTAGAACGTATCTTCGTTGCTATTGGCCTGATTTTGACGTATGAGGTGTCAAATGAAAGCGTAGGTGACACACAGAAGCCATGTCAACGATCAGTATGAACATTATTCTTCTTCTTCTTCTTCTTGTCCATACAGTGCCTAATAGAACGTGTCATTCGAGACAGGACGTGACATTTGACGTAGAACGTGAAATGCCACGTGACATTCGACGCAGGACGTGACATTCGACGTAGAACGTGACAGTTATGTGACATTCAACGCAGGACGTTGCTTAACATACATACAGAGTAATGGAATTTAAATAAAAACAACATCAGCATAAACGGAGCATTTTTATTCGTATATAGTTACAATTTTGTTTAACAAAGTTCTTAATTGTTTTAATAGCCCGTCGTTGGGGCAGGGGTATCCCAAAAAGTTCCCAGCTAAACGTTCCTGCTGCTACAACTTTACGTGTGTATTCGCTGTACTTATAATAGGTGTTGTTCTGAAAAAAGTAAATAAACCCATCAGTATAGCGGAATGCTGATGTTATTGTATCTGGTAGTCCGGGTAAGAGATAATTCATGGGTCCACGGTTTAAGACATCTCCAGCTTCATTAAATTCAATATAAGAATCATCATTGTATAATAAATACGTTTGACCGCTGTTTGTTTGAAATAATGCATTTATTTTGGTTCTCGCAGGTATAGAAGGAAACATAAAACGTTTTTGAAGTTTTAAATTGGGGAAAGATGCAGCGTAATACTGATTATTGCGTATAGTTACTAAGTGTCCCCTCGGAATTCTGAAAAACATGTGAAACGTGCGTAGACCTCAACTCTTTAGGGAGATAATCGGTAATTAATTCGGGATGTTTTGGAAGGCGCATTTCATTTAAATCAAACTTCCATATATACGGACCATATCCAACGTACATTCTATAATTTTGGAAACTGAGGAGAAGTAGCTAGAAACATGAAATCTGGATACGGAATTAGACATAATATGTTTTGTATTGCAGGTGTGGTCGTTGTTGTTGTTGGCAAAGAGGTCCTGTGTTTGATGGTAGTGTTTTCGACATATGGTTCTTGTTGTGCGAAAGTGGTGTTTGTGCTAGCGTAACTGGTGTTGTTGTTGGTATGTAAGAGGGTGTTGTTTTTGGTCCATATAGATTACTCATTGCCTTTTTATCATCATCACCAAAAGGTGGTACATCTTGTTGATACCAAGGATACATAATAGACGAATCAATAGTACTGTGTGCTAGTCCGAGAGAATGACCAATTTCATGCATTAGGACAGCCAAAAAATTGACTTCACCATTGGGAGCGCTGCCATTTCCTACATACCATCGTTCACTAACATCAAGATGAATTTCGGTACACTCTCCGTGTGCGCTTGGAAAGTATGCGTGAGCCAATACTTTTCCAGGACCATCGAAATTAAATGAACATTTAGAGGTTCCTTGACAACTTGCTCGAAAATTATGAGTATCTGGTACCACAGTTATAGTAATATCAGGCCTCGGAGAAGGTATTATTACTTGTTTAAACTTTAAATTAGATATTGTCTCCCATCTAGCGAAAGCTTCTGCAGCAAGATTTATATAATCGGGATTACTAATAGCCTGAGGGAAATACCAGCGTAAAGTCGTTTTATTCCACTTCGAACGAATGGCATAGTTATTGTCACCAACAGAACATCGAGGCTTATTCATCATCATATTTATAGTATCATTATTTAATGTTCCAGTCACAGGGAGATTGTATTTTTCCTGAAAGGCAACTAGAACCATATCTATACTAGAAAGAGCATTATTTGATGTATTTAGATATCCGAAACGTTTAAGAAAAGAACTAGCATACTCCAGAGTGCTATTCTGTGCACACACAGATACAGAGAGCAACAATAAGACATGTAAACAGACCAGCATCTTGATTTATACTAATTTCCAAAAATTGGTACTATAGTTATTTATACAAAATTCACAAAAACAGAATTATATACTGAAATATTTAAAATATAATAATAATATGTTAAAATAGTGCATTTGTTAGCAAACAGGATGAAGCCTCGTGATAACGCGGTACCGCATAATTCAAAACACGTAAACAAGTGTGATAACAAATTTTATTTTAATCATTGGAAAAACAAGTACACCGGAAAGAAAACCGCAGTTGCTACATTTTGTAAAATATATGATGATAACAGCAACCACATTAACAAAATTCTAAATTGATAACAACGATTCGCTTACCGCAATATCTATTTATTGTATACCATAAAAATTAGTTAAAGAAATAAAAATAAATATATAAATATGAGCATTTCTAGAACACAAGGTGTTGCTTATCAATGAAACGAATCAGTTGATGGTACCGTAGGCGCATTAGGTTGACGCAACTTGGGCTCGCGTGGGGCGATATGCTGCTCTGTTCTTTAAAAGACCGAGGAGCGCATACGGTGTCACAGTTCGCATCGCAAACATACAACAACAACAACAAGTTCGCAGTAGTCAATACGGTGTGCAGTGACTTACATATATCTGATAAAGGTAAGCGGTTTTTGTCTTTTGTATATTTCTATGTATTTATTATGTCCTTTTTATCATTGTATTTTATGAGAATTGTACATCTCTCTGTTCGTATTTCATGCAGTATTTTATGAAAAATGTATATTTCTATGTATTTATTATGTCCTTTTTATCATTGTATTTTATGTGAATTGTACATCTCTCTGGTCGTATTTCATGCAGTATTTTATGAAAAATGTATACTGTTTTTTGTATTTATTATGTCCTTTTTATCTATTTGGGTGTTGAAAAAAATTTCACGTCTGCTATTTTTTATAAGAAGTATTCTCCGCTGTTCGTATTTCGATTTCTTGTAGTATATGGTTCTTCTCTATTGCCGAGTATGTAATGCATCTCTCCATTCACGTTAAGCGGAAAAACTATAGTTTGTTCTATTGTTGTTGTAGATGGATCTATCAAACTAAATAATTCATCCTTGGTTGCAGAACGTAAGCCAATAAAAAAACTTAAGATCTGCAAATTGGAGAAAAATTTACCATTCACAGTGCAAAAAGGTGGTAACAACACAATTTGGGGATACAGTTCTGCTGGATTTGGGCGCTGAAGTTGTTTTCTTACCACAGCGGGTAACCAAAGCCTACCAAGCAGCAATAACGGACCTCAACAGCGGAAACTATTCGCTGATATACGAAGGGAAGTTGATATTGGAAAAAGCAGACTCCTAGCATCCTTTAAGATAGTTGAATAAGGTAAGTGATTTTTTCTATTGTTTTGTGTGTGAGTAGCCATGCATTTAAAACAAGTGATTAAACAGTCTGATGATTTGATGCACATTATTAAAAAGCTTAGTAAAATAATTTTCGATAAATTCACTGAAAGAGATCGTAAAGTTTGGACAAGACGGTTAAATAGTCAAATTTTTAGATGTAGTAAAGTAATTAAAAACAATAGACTATCCGTAGGAACAGTTAGAAAATTGCAAACTTACATAGGACATTTTAAGCAGTTTTAGGCAAATTATTTTAAATTTTAATAATAAGTACGTTGGGTTGGGGCTTAATTCAAAATTACGCAATAGAGTTAAATGGGAAAATGTTATTTCGTGTTTTGCTAGTCGAATTAAAACTGGAGTTATAGTTAATTTAGTGCATAAGGACTTAACACAGTTCCTAAATGATTGTTATATTATTTTTAGCAGAAAAATTAAAATTATTTTAAAAACAAATAGAATTCTTAAAGTCAATACTACATTTTGCGGCGAATTCATTAAAAAATCAAGTGATACCGAAAGTTTAGATTTAAAATATTTAACACTAAAAAAAATGCTATTATAGACACATCGACCGATTTACATCTTTGGTTTAGTGAAAATGTTAAGGATAAAATTTTTACAAAGCTGTCTGAATTTGCAGAAAAAGATTCGGGTGCTGCTCTGTCTAAAGTAATTTCATTAGAAGTTAATATTAATAAAGTAGAAATAGGAAACGGTTCATCGTTCATTGACTTGCCAATAGAGATTCAGAAAAAACGAGCGTGCATTAATGTGCATAACGTTGATCAGGCTTGTTTTTATTGGTCGATTGTTAGCGCTTTGTGTCCTGTTACTAAGGATCCACAGAGAGTTTCGAAATATCCACATTATTCTACTGTTTTGCAAACAGACAAATTAGAAAGCCCAATGCCATTAAACCAAATTTCAAAATTCGAAAAATTAAACGCCATATCAGTTAATGTTTTTGTCTTAGAATTAAATGTAGTTAAGGACAAACAATTTTACGAAGTAATACCTGCCAGACTGACACCGCAAAAGATGGAAAAGCATGTTAATTTGCTGCTAGTACAAGATAAATATTTTCCAAAATTAAACGATTACGATGTTCTTCCAGAAGATGACGATCAGACTGAAATACGCCTTCATTATTGTTGGATTAAAGATTTAGGAAAATTAGTAAAATCGCAATTAAACAAAGACACATATAAAAAATATATATGTGATAGATGTTTGAACTATTTTAGCAGTGAAAGCAAACTAGCAGAGCACGAAGAAATATGTTCAGATGTGAATAAATGCAGAATGACTGTTCCTAAATACGATCATGTGGCTTTTCGCAATTTTACATACAAACAAACAACTCCGTTTATAGTTTATGCCGATTTTGAATGTCAATTACATAATTTTACAGATTCAAATGTCTCATTGAGTAAAACAGCAAAATATCAGAAACATGTACCTTTTAGTGCAGGTTATTATTTGAAATGTGCTTACGATGATAGTTTATCTTATTTTAATAGCTATAGAGGTGAAAATTGCATGGAGTGGTTCGCAAAAGAAATGGCCGAAATTTCCACATTTGTAAATTCCAAAATAAAGACAATTGTACCTATGGTCGAAAAGCCCAACACAAATATGGCAACTTTGTGCCATATTTGTGGCAAACGCTTTATGGCTACAGATACAATTGTTGTAGATCACGATCATTTTACGGACAAGTACGGGGATTTGCGCACCAAGCATGTAATTTGAACTTTAAAAAATTGTTTGTCGTCCCAATCGTATTTCATAATTTTAGTGGCTACGACTCGCATTTTATGATTATAGATCTTTGCAAGCATGGGCACTTGAGCTTACTTCCCATTAATAAAGAAAAATATATTTCATTTACATTACAATCTGACGAACATCAAATTAAATTACGATTTATTGATTCACTTAGATTTATGGGAGCTTCACTCGATGAATTGGCATCTCTTTTAGATATATCAGAAAAGAAGATTTTAAAACGAGAATTTAGTCAAGTAGATAATGATACATTTAATTTGTTAACTTGTAAAGGAGTATTTTGTTACGATTATATTGATAGTTTGGAAAAATTGGATGAAACTTCTTTACCCACAATTAACCATTTTTATAATAAGTTAAATAATGAATACATTAGTGAAGAGAAGTATGCTCATGCCCAAAATGTTTGGCAGAAATTTAATTGTAAAAATTTGGGGGAATACAGCGATTTGTATTTAAAAACAGATATTCTGCTGTTGGCTGATGTGTTTGAGCAGTTTCGACAAAAATGTCGAGACACATATAAATTAGATCCAGCATGGTATTATACTATGCCAGGATACACTTGGGATTGTATGTTGAGATACACACAATGTAAATTAGAACGCGCTATCTCAGAGTATATGATCTTGTTTATGGAAAAAGCCATAAGAGGTGGGATATCTGTTTGTAGCAACAGATATTCGGAGGCCAACAACAAATACATTTCGTCGTATGATCCCACACGGCCCTCTAAGTACATCCTCTATTTAGATGTAAATAATCTGTATGGCTGGGCCATGAGTGAAGCTTTACCAATAGGAGGATTCAAGTGGATTGAAGACGTAACCAAATTTGGTGTTGGTAATCTTCCCGAAGGCCATATAGATATTATGTCAATACAGGATGATGCAAAGGAGGGCTATTTTTTCCGAGTTGACTTGGAGTATCCACGCGAATTACACGACAAACATAAAGATTTTCCATTTGCTGCCGAACACCGCATTCCGCCCGGTTCAAAATTGCCAAAGTTAATACCAACTTTATATCACAAAACCAAATATATTATGCATTATAGAAATCTTAAACAGGCATTAGCCAACGGGTTAATTTTAACAAAAATACATAAAGTTTTGAAATTTAATCAATCTGCGTGGCTGCGACCGTATATCGAGTTAAATACAAATTTACGGGCGGCAGCCACCAACAGTTTTGAGAAAAATTTGTTCAAATTAATGAATAATGCTGTGTTCGGCAAGACCATGGAGAACATAAGACGTCATCGTATTGTAAAATTATGTAAAAAGTGGCATGGAAGGTACGGAGCCAAAAATTTGATTGCGAGTAGTCGATTTCACAGTCGTACGATCTTTAGCGAAAATTTGGTAGCTATCGAACTTAAGAAATCAGAAGTATGTTTTAATAAACCCCTGTATATAGGCGCAGCAATCCTCGATATATCCAAATTATGTATGTATGATTTTCACTACAACTTTATGCTTCCAACGATGGGAGAGAAAAACTGTTCATTGCTGTACATGGATACAGATAGCTTTATTTATGAATTGCAATGTTCAGATGCATATAGAGAGGTTTTAAAGGCGCATCCTAGTAAATTCGATACCTCAGACTATGCCGAAAACAACCCATACGAAATAGAAAGGTTAAATAAAAAAATCCCCGGATTAATGAAGGACGAGGCAAATGGGAAAATAATTACACATTTTATTGGATTACGATCAAAAATGTACACATTTAAACTGCAAATAACTGACGAGGAGAGGGAAAAAGAGAGACAGCGTCTAGAAAGAAAAACAACTAAACAAAGAGAGAATTGAATGTGACATAGGAAATTTGGGAATAACGAAAAAAGCAAAAGGAGTGAAATATAACATCGTTCGAAATAAAATTACGTACGAAGACTATGAAAAATGTCTTAAAGAATTCAAACTTCAAACCGCGAGCCAAAGATGTATTCGGTCGTACCAACACTCAGTATTCAGCATCGAGCAATCCAAAACGGCTCTAAGTCCTTATGACGATAAGCGGTACTTAATACCAAAATCATTTAATACGCTTCCGTGGGGACATTATCTTGTTGAATAACATGTATTTGTTGTTGCAGAAAAACAGATAATTGGTGTCAAAATTCGTTTGATCATGTCTTGTTTGATACTACTTGGTTCTTTCAATGTAGATGCACTATGCATAAATAATTATCTTCTTTTAGTATATGGCTACTCATAAGATCACAAAAAAAGAAAAGATCACTTATCGCAAAGTTTTTGTAAATTGTAGTTTTTGTAAATATAAAAAAATAGTATTAATTTTATAATGTAAGTTTTAATAATAAATTTGTGTAATTTTACATTTTTTGGTTTTATTTATGTTAGATTACAAATAAAAGACAACATATTTATATTAATATTATTTATTCAGTTAAATCATTTACAACTTTAATTTTATAATAATATACAAATTCCTTTAAAGCTAAACTTAACAAAGTGTTTGGACAAATATTGCAATATGCTGCGAAGGCTTCAACTGGTCCATGTAAAGAGTCTATAGCACCAAAATTGTTCTTGATGAAAGTTGAAATGTTTATATAGTATTCGTGAAATTGTAAACTCTTTAACAGCACCACTCTATGCGACATCATGCTCTGGTCTGCTTCTATAATTTGGTTGACGTCATCTTCCCACAAATAAAATGCGGCTCCAAATTTCTCGATTGTCAGCAACTTTACATTTTCCATCACCAATTGTCTTAGTTTGCAAAAATCACCACACATAAATTCGATGGGATCATACTCATCCGCATAAGTCGGTAGATCTGCTTGGAAAAAATCACTCATTTTTTCTTTAAACCACTCAATTATGGCTTCCCACTCGAATGTGCTTAAACTGATTCTGTTAAAATTACCATGTTTACACAGAATGATGGATGGTGAAAAATCTCGAGCTGGAGATAGACCAATTTTTATATGGAGAGAGCTCATTGGATATGTAGTTTCCAATAAACAATATACTTCATTTGTGGCTGCTGCTTCAAATTTTGCCAATACTCGATCTAATTCGGCGCCAGGACTAGGCGGTTGACCATCTTCATCGTAGCCAAATTCTATACTAAATTCACTGTTATCATCATCGAAATTAACAGGCTGACTGTCATAACCACTATCTTGAGAGCTCATCATCTTCTTGTTTCGAATACCGTTGACGAAATGGGTGTAAACTAAACATCGTAGTTTGTCTTAAATTTATACTTTTGTCATTCCCCACTCCTTGTGGTTAATTGTAAGCCTTTTTTAGAAAAGTGTATGTCTACGCGGCGAATCGAAATATAGATCCTCAAACTATATTAGATTTATTTATCCAGCTGTTGTGTTTGCTATCCATTCCTAACCATTTCACATACATCTTATTGCCTTTTCGTCTGAGTACTTTTTCGACCAGATATATGTCAGGGTTTGATGTTTTCTGCAATTCTTCTTCGTAAAAACCGCCACTAATCGGCGCACCTTGCATGTCTTCGAGCAAATACGTTATAGGATTTGTTATCTTAACTTGTACAATTTTAAATAATTCAGTAGTCCAATTGGGCGTGTATGCCTTTTCGAAGAAATGTTTTGCCTTTGATACACGTACAATGTCGCCAACTTTAAACTTTCGTGGACCGGCAATCTTTAAATGAGTATAACTTTTGGTTAAAATGGCTTTTTCGTTGGATTTGTTAACCTTAGACGGTTTGTATCCTGTTTTACTGTGTTTTGTGTTGTTGTATTCCTCGGTGATTATGGGTAGAGCATCTAACCATTTGTACGATCCATGTAAACTGAAATACTTGTACAACTTTGCTTTCAACGTTCTAATAACTCTTTCGCAAATAGCAGCTTTTTTGATCGTGTAGGTGCTGTAATGATTAATTTCATGGTTTTTCATTAAATTTTGAAATTTTCTGTTGTAAAATTCGGTTCCCTGATCAGATTGTAAGTTTTTTGGGACTCGTCGAGTATGAGCGAGAATATCCGAAAATGCCCGAGTAATTTCCTCACCAGTCTTCGTTTTTAGAGGACGTGTCCACACAAATTTTGAAAAACAATCAATTACAACTAGTATTAGTTTGTAATTTTTATTTTGATGTGCATAAGGACGCATTTCAGCCAAATCCATTTGCCACAAGTCATCGATTCCTTTGATTATTGTTCGACGACGAGGATAGTTTTTTCGTGCTGGTTTATGCAATTCGTTCACCACCTCTTTCTTTTCTTTAGACATTATTTTTTCATCGCACCTTCCACTACCTTAAGACGTTTGTCTATATCCCATGAATGAACGCTATCTACTATGCTTTTTAATGATTGTTCCACTTGTTTTATCCTCTGTTCCATCTTTATATCATACATCGTATGCTTTGCAACTGTTTCTGCAGCAGATTTTAGATTGTTCTCCATATCCTTTTTCAGTGTATTCAAATCATCTTTGATTATTTTTTGTAACTTTTGCTCGAGCAGTGGAACTGTAGTTTTATGAAGCTCCTTTCTCACATCGTTTAGTCCGATTGCTATATCTTGTATGTCATTAGTTTTTTGCTGCAATATCACACCATGTGTTTGAATTAATGGATAGTGCAGGTTACGCAACTCATTGATTTGTTTATCAACGTATTTTTTCGTTGCAGCATCGTCATTGTCTGATGGATCCTTGACATTACAAATTTTCACATTTTCGGCATTAATATTTCCGTCAGACGTATGTGGAAATGTAACTCGTGCCACCTTTTGGGCATTACTACTACTACTGTTACGAGAGTGATGACCGAATTTGTCGACACTCATAGTGGAAATGATACTGACATTCCCAGTTACTCTATTATATTAGCTTCTTTTAGTTCATTGATGATTGCTACGATTTCGTTGTCGAGAGATGTGTTGCCGGCGTCTTTCGAAGCCACCAATAGTTTAAGACGTTCAACTAACTTATTTGGATCATCCCAATAAATATACTCCATGGGAGCAGTGTTGTATGTTAAACGAGAGTCATCCAATCCCGTTCCTTTGGCCGTAGATAAAGATGATCGTGTTGCTGTTGTTTTCGTTCTGTGTTCGAGTTCTTTTTTGGATCGAGTTGCATGCTTTTTCATTGCTGCATCAGATGGTTTGAATAGAGGTTTAATAATAGAATGGTATTTTTCTCCACTAGAACCTTTAAGACGTCCTAAGGTATCCAGATGAATCTCTGTGTTTTTCAACAGTGTTTTATACTTTTGTAAATCCTCATCATTATATTGGTCAGGGTTGGCATAAAATAAAAGTTGATATAGACCTGGCGTACCACCTAACCTACGTTCTTCTAAATCACGTTCTCGAATTATTATTATGTCTCCATTGCGTTTGTCAAAGTTTATTCGACGTTTTCCCATTATCCAGCCACTAATAGAATCGTAAAATGGTCCATAGTTTTTATCAATTTTATCGTCTTTTATTAAATATTCTTTTATGTACTTGTGACTTATTGAAGGATATTGATCGATATATTCGTCTGTGGCATCCATCGGAATCTCGATTGGTTCTTGAATAATGTTTTCATTAGGTACCGCTAGATCGGGCGCATCAAGAAATACATCATCATCATCACCATTCTCCTCCTCCCCCTCCTCCTTTTTCACTTCTTCTTCTTTTTTAACTTGTTCAAACTTGTTAGTGATAGTATGATGTAACGTTTTTGATGATTGTGCAATATCTTTGAGAGGTTTCGAGAGTGGTTTAAACAGTTTATTTAGGGACTCATCTTGTTCTGTTCGGCCTAATTTCAATGCCAAATATTTTTTGCGAATTGATCTAGCCAATTCGGCGACTTTCTTCTTGCGAAGCGCAATGGCAACCGTATCATCTGACATTGTGTTGACAACTAAACAATTATCTTACAATTTTATATATTTATCAAATCCTTTGCGATATCGGCCATTATTGAGAGCAAAATCTTTTATAATTACCAGAGTACCATACCTATCACACCAACATTCAGAACAAATTTTTTTAAATTCATCAAATGACATGTCTGGTGATACATGCTCATCAAATACATGCTTTAAATTTATCTCATCTTGCTTGAATAGTACAATCATGTTACAGTTGTCTCTAATTAACTGCTTCGGTATTTTTGAATATGTTTGGCATAAATAAGCGGCATCGATATCTTTATGTCTGCACATGGAATAATACTCGCGAATCTTTTGCTGACCATCGCATGCAACATCGTCAAATAAAAACACAGAGTGAGGTTTAGCTTCGCTGGGACTAATAATTTCTTCGTTGTCTTTAAATGGGTAATATCCTACACCTTTAACTTGCGCTATTACATCTTGCAGTAGTTGGTATTTCGGTTGAAAGAGGGATTTCGAATAAACATAGACATTTTTAAACTTGACGCCATTCGGATTGAATAGAAGAGATAGCATAACATTCGTTTTGCCGCACCCACTTGGACCGCAAATAATCGCTCTGAATGAATTCGGTAGCAATTTACCATGTTTACTGTTGGTTGTTTTTTGGACAATGTCCAAATTATCAATTGGTAGCGTCTGCTCTTGCTGAACGACCTTCATCATGTGGCAAGTGTAGTACATAAGTACGGTAATATATATTATAGATGTCACCACTTGCATGGCATCAGTCCAATGTTGGTTGTTGAAGGAGGAGGTCTCGTGAACTCTCTAATTAATAAACTTCCAGTTGAACTACATATTCCTGGTTATCAGTATTGTGGACCTGGAACAAAACTAAAAAAACGTCTTGCACGTGGAGATCCAGGAATTAATCCATTAGACGCAGCTTGCAAACGACACGATATCGCTTATTCGCAGCATTCATCTCTCGAAGAACGTCACAAGGCCGATAAAGAATTGGAAGATAGAGCTTGGGAGCGCTTCAAGTCGAAAGACGCTAGCATTAGTGAAAAAAGTGCTGCTTTAATTGTAACTGGCGGAATGAAAACGAAAAGAAAGTTGGGGATGGGATGCTCTCGTCGTCGTGGAAGACGGGGACGTTACTCTTTCAATCGAGATGTTGTCTCAAAAATTGCAAAGTCCATGAAAAGAGGAGCATCGTTAACAGATACTGCTTTGACGGCTGTACGAATAGCAAAATCCATAATCAAACGACTTGGCGGTCGTAAAGAAGTTGATGTTCCACGAGTGCTACCACTAAAATCCGGAGGTTTTCTACCCCTCATACCTCTATTTGCGGGCCTTTCCGCTTTGGGGGCTTTAGCGGGGGGTGCAGCTGGGGTGGCGAAGACAGTAGTCGACGCTAAGAATGCTCAAAAGAAATTGGAGGAGGATATTCGCCATAACAGGGCAATGGAACACATCGGTTCGGGTCTGTACCTACGTAAGAAACCGAGCGGTGGATTCGGCTTATATTTGAAAAAAAACTTCCAATAAAGCTACCCAATCGTCCGCTATATGATGTGGAGATTGCACATTATGCGAAGATCCTTAAAATACCACATTTTCGAGGTGTTTTCATGAATGACGCTCTGCCTAGAGACGGTCCTCGACAACGAGAATGTGCAATAATAAACTTGGATGTGTCCACACATAACGGAACACATTGGGTAGCATACAGAAAGATAAACAACAACGTAGAGTATTTCGATTCATTTGGTAATTTGAAGCCGACCAAAGAACTTGTTAAGTATCTGGGTGGTGCACGTGCCAACATTTCCTATAATAACCATCAGTATCAAACATACAATCAAATTATTTGTGGACATTTATGCTTAAAGTTTTTATATAATGGAGCCTACTAAAAGTACAGAACTGCTTATGGACCATATGTTTTACAAAAAATGTTTTACAGAATTCAGTGAAGAAGAACTAAAATACATACCGCTAGATTATATTACACGAACTGTACGACCTTACGAATTGTTACAAATATGGCATAAATTGCCTAAAGAATATCGAGGAGAATTTAACCTACAGATACTACTTCCCTGCTTCGTACATTATAACAGACCGGATTGGAGGACTCACTGGGATGGCCCACCTAATTCTCAAGCTTCATGTTATTTTTGTAAACTTGCTTTGGAACAAATAAAACTATTAAAGTAAATATTGTTGTTTTTTTTTTTCTAATATAATAACCTATTAATACATTGACGTGAGTCAGTCATCATGTCGCAGTTGTTGAGAGTAGACAGCACCAATTACATATTCTCATTTCAACCTCCCACACCGATCGTGTTGGATCCGAACAAAGATTATGAGATAGCTCTTCGATTTTTCCATTCCTACAACAGTATACCAAACATTGAAAATACCAAGTTTTATTACTACAATGACAAAAACAAATTGCAACAATTTGATATCCCCGATGGATGTTATGAAATTGCCGATATTGAAGAATACATACAACAGAAATTGGGTGCTGATAATGTGCTTAAACCCGAAACGATATTTAGTCTAACACCTAACCATAACACGTTGCAGTGTCAAATTTTCAGCAAATATAAGATTTCGTTTAAGCAACCTGACAGTCTTGGTACAGTATTGGGATTTTCTCCTGCACTACTAAATCCAGGACAGACGCATTCTTCAGATCGACCTGTTAGGATTATTAAAGTATCTAGCATACGCTTTGAATGCAACATTAGTACCGGAGCCTTCGATGGTAACAGACCTGCTCACACGATCTACGAATTTGTCATACAATCAAATCCTGGGTACGCAATTGACGAAACTCCACACAATTTGTTGTATTTACCTGTTGTACCGCAACGAGAAATCACCAATATCACAGTGTTGGCTGTCGATCAAGAAGGACGACCTGTAAACTTTAGAGGAGAACAGAGCACATTGGTGCTGGAACTTAGATCAAGAGGGAAATGGGATTATTAATAAGGCAATCTACTGCCCATAGTACACCATTAGTTGAGCAACCGTCTAAGCGGCAACATCTTACGTCCTCATCTAAGCGGCCACATCTTACGTTTGCAAACAAATTATTTTTGCAATCACTTGGTTTTTAAACTGACAACATGACAACTATGTATGGAAAACGATCACGTTCAAACAGCATAATGCCTCCAATATTTGATATTTATCGTAAGCCGATGTTTGACGAATCGATTCGAAAAGCCGAATACCGAACATATGCACCATTCATCAAATCATTCAATTGCAATGACATTGTGGAATTTAGCATCAATCAAGTCGACTCGTTCTTTGCAATGAGCGAAACCTTGTTATGCATTAAAGGATCGCTCGCAATTAACGGAACTGGTGACGTTAAACTAGCAAATAATGTTGGTGCTTTTCTTTTCGATTCGTGTACGTACAGCGAAAGCGCAAGGGAGATGGAAACAGTGCGGGATCCTGGTATCGTAAGCGCTGTACGTGCTATGACATGTTATACTCAAGAAGATTCCGGTCATATGGCAATGGCAGGCTGGAATTACCCTAGGGATCCAATTCTACACGCTGCTGATCATTCATTCAACATACAGATGCCTCTTAAGCATGTGTTCAACATTTTCAATGATTATCCTTTGATTACGTGTGGCCGTCAAACAATAAGACTAGTTCGAGCTCGAAACGACAACGATTGCATAATTGTCAAAGAAAAAACTCAAGGCCAAGTTACTACTGTTAAGATTAACATTACCAATATTGAGCTCAGAGTCAAGCACATATTTCCCAATGATGATATTAAATTGGAACTTATGAAATCCATTCAACAAGATCAACCTATAGTTATTCCGTTTAGAAAGTGGGAATTGCATGAATTACCAGCACTTACCAAAGGCGCTAGACGTGAAGTTTGGGCTGTAAAAACTAGCAATGCAGTGGAAAGACCCCGTTATGTCATTGTTTTCTTTCAAACCAACAAACGTGACAAGAATTCAGCTGATCCCACCTTATTTGACAATGTCGATATTCAAAGTATCAGATTATCTTTAAATGGTGAATATTGGCCAAACGAGCGAATGCAGTTGGATTTTAGCAAAACTGACTACAATGAGGCCTATTTCAACTATACCGAATTTTATCCTAGCTACATACATTCCCAACAAAAGCGACCTCTACTCGATTTCTCAGCTTTCAAGAATCACGCATTGTTTGTCATCGATTGTTCGAAACAAGAAGAAAGCATGAAAGCATCCACTGTTGACGTAAAACTCGATATTGAAGCGAATAATGGTTTTCCCGAAAATACCAAGGCTTATTGCATTATAATTCATGATTGTGTAATGGAGTACTTCCCTCTCACCGAAATTGTAAAAAGTCTAAATTAGATGCATAAATTGCCAGTAGTGAACGAGCAGTCATCATGAGAGTAGCATTCGTAGACATTCAGGGATTCGATGTGGACGGATGGTTTGTTCCCAAAGAACTTACCATTGAAATAGGTTTTAAACGAAGTCATTACATCTTTTTGCCTCAGAAACCATTTAATGCGCTAAGTAATG
This sequence comes from Diabrotica undecimpunctata, assembly GCF_040954645.1. Taxonomy (NCBI): domain Eukaryota; kingdom Metazoa; phylum Arthropoda; class Insecta; order Coleoptera; family Chrysomelidae; genus Diabrotica; species Diabrotica undecimpunctata. The sequence goes on from NW_027312021.1 coordinate 49,992, forward strand.
GGGATAAGAAGACTGCCTCATACGTGGAGAAAAAACTGCTTGGAATTCGATACTCTGATGGGCAAGTAGAATTGTCCAAAATCAATGAAATACTAGAAACCAAGTTGTTGTATGCAGCAGATTACATCTACGTTCGAGGAGAACAAAAAGCAGAATATTTGGATAAGAAACGTCACGTTTTTGGAGTTTTTCCCATTATTATTGATGTTTGCAAGTTTGATGGTACGCCTCGTGCTACTGGAAACGTTGGCCCTACTGCAAACCCATGTCATGCCGCTGGATTATTTTCATGCACCGAAAGAAATGTGGATCGTCTACGTCACTGGTTTGCCAATAACATAATACCATTGTAATTTTTGTATATGTATAAATAAATATATTAGAAATTAAACGCTTTTTTATTTAAAACATCTTTATTGATTGAGTTTTATATTACATGAAGATTCAAATTTTCTTCTTACAATTTCAAAAATAATTTTTAAAATTAAGATAAATACAGATGCTAATATTACACAGGACATTGTAAAGACATTATCTATTTCACTTTTCATATACTCGCTGGTTGTGTTGTTGTTGTTGCTGCTGACACCCGTGGTGTTGTTGTTGTTGTTGCTGACAAACATGGTATTGGTTGAATACGTCTTAATGGATATGTAGCTGGTGGCAGTTTTCTATAGGCCCAGGTGTCTTGCTGCTGCTGCTGTAGATTCAACTCTTCGGGTTTCCACGTTTTGTTGTCAAAATGCAGGTTATCTAATTGTCTTGTAATATGTTTTAAAATCCTCATATGATTTAATGTCGATCTTTAACCGATCAAGTTTTCTTTGAAATTCTATTACTCTATGTATGTACTCGATGGGATTCATACTACTACTAACTATGTCCTATGTAGAATGTCACATTTTATGTCTAGCAACATCTTGACTAACACATAACTGCCACGTTCTGCGTCGAATGTCACGTCCGGCGTTGAATGTCACATAACTGTCACGTTCTACGTCGAATGTCACGTGACATTTCACGTTCTGCATCGAATGTCACGTCCTGCGTTGAATGTCACATAACTGTCACGTTCTACGTCGAATGTCGCGTGACATTTCACATTCTGCGTCGAATGTCACGTCCTGCGTCGAATGTCACGTTCTACGTCGAATGTCACGTTCTGCGTTGAATGTCACATAGCTGTCACGTTCTACGTCGAATGTCACGTGACATTTCACGTTCTGCGTCGAATGTCACGTGACATTTCACGTTCTGCGTCGAATGTCACGTCCTGCGTCGAATGTCACATAACTGTCACGTTCTACGTCGAATGTCACGTAACATTTCACGTTCTGCATCGAATGTCACGTCCTGCGTTGAATGTCACATAACTGTCACGTTCTACGTCGAATGCCGCGTGACATTTCACGTTCTGCGTCGAATGTCACGTCCTGCGTCGAATGTCACGTCCTGCGTCGAATGTCACGTCGTTTCACGCGACATTTCACGTTCTGCGTCGAATGTCACGTCCTGCGTCGAATGTCACGTGACATTTCACGTTCTACGTCGAATGTCACGTCCTGCGTCGAATGTCACGTGACATTTCACGTTCTACGTCGAATGTCACGTCCTGCGTCGAATGTCACGTCATTTCACGCGACATTTCACGTTCTGCGTCGAATGTCACGTTCTACGTCGGATGTCACGTTCTCTTAGGCACTGTACGGATAAGAAGAAGAAGAAGAAGAATAATGTTCATACTGATCGTTGACATGGCTTCTGTGTGTCACCTACCCTTTCATTTTACACCTCATACGTCAAAATCATGCCAATAGCAACGAAGATACGTTCTAGCGCCCATTTGGCAATGCTGCCATCTTTGTTTTTTGTGTCCCCGTCTCCTCCCCGTTCCAACGAGCCCTCGTACGCCCCGATCGGACCAATAGAACCAAAGATATGACGTAATGACCTTTTGGCATGCTCCGATGCGCACGGCACATACTGCGTTCAACCCCATTTTTCATCCCCTTTCCAACGAGCCCTCGTACGTCATCCTACGTTAAGCCGTTTGGAACTTAAGACCGGGGGTTGCGATTTTAGGGGATGCGATTTAGGGGTTGCGCTCAGACACAGGTAGTCTATCTACTGCTTTCTGATTAGAAAGCGAAACGTCTTCAATAGCCACCTTCTTTGTCTTTTTTCTCTCCACCTTTTGGCCGAAAAACCCACCACTCATTGAGTGATCCTTAATTTAGAAATATATATATATATATATATATATATATATATATATATATATATATATATAAATATATATATATATAATATGTACCGAAAGGTTTTCGCGGTTACTATATAACACTCTTAATAGATATTAAAATCAACAGTCTTCCGACTTGAACCGCGTCGTTAATCGACATCCTTTTCGACGTCTTCTTCAGGGATTCCGAGGTCTCAGTCTCTCGAGCCCCCAGACTCATTCCATTGACTTAACATAATGATAATATTAAACGTGTAGAAATACCCACGGTGCAATTATTTAAATTAAACGCTAATTAATTGGAGCTTTAACTAGAGAATAATTAAAAATATCTTTAAATCCATTTTTAAATTGTTTATCAATTTTTATACAAAAATAACATACTGTATATGCAATAAATACCAACGAATACAGGTCTGAAACAATTTTTTCTACCCTCAACAATTGTTAAAGTTTATTTTTGATTAAGTTTTTTTTAAAAATGGTTCAGTTGTCAGAGACGAAAATGCCACTGAACCTCTAAAAATCTTACGAACAAGCTGAATTTTACCGAAAATATCAATTTTGGGACCCAAAAAATGATTTGAAAAAGGTTGCTACTCCTACCCCAAGCTTTCCGCTCAAACCCCCTCGTTAGTAAAAATATCTACAAGAGCTTGGTGGTCAAAATATATTACCAATATAAACAGCTCTACTTCGATGACACAAGTTTTGAAAAAAGACATATTTCTGGTGGAAATTCTTTACCCTCAGTTACAAGTCTAGAAGTTAATGATAACCTTACAACTTCTCCACAAGAAATTTAATTATTATTATATTGACCAGTTGTGTTGTTTGGTTCAGATATCTAAGGACCTACTCATTTGTAACTCAGTCGACCCAGCGTATTCTTAATAGTCGTCTATATGCCCACATCTCAAAAGCTTTCAAGCATTTTAGCATAGCCTCACTTAAAGTCCATACTTCCACGCCAGGAAACCATACTTACACAGTAGCACTTGAAAGATATAGCAATATGTCATTCGAACACGAAGGTCAATACTAAGATCGTGACTGCGAAGTACGTTTCACATTTTTTACAAAAGCAGCTCGGGCTTGTTCTATTCGGCTTTGTAACAAACCGTACCTTCTATGACGGTAACGCCTATGGGGGTATGAGAGATGAAATATGATAAGATCAAGTGGTCTAATGATTTTATGTGATCCAATAAGTGTTTGTTATCTGATATGCAAAACTTAGATACAATACAGACAGTATTTGTTAGTCAGTTTTAAGATGAAAGTTGAGTGTCAATAAAGAAACACACATGTTTATCCATGTTTATAATTTTCTGTGTAACACAAAACCATAAAAATTATTGAGAAAAAGTAAATTTATGCAATAATTTCGCGACCAACTCGTGGCATTGATATATTTGTCATCCAACTTGTTGCAAGAAGTTATATATGAATAAACCAAAGTTTCAATGTGTTTTAAGGGTTAATTAACGACATAATTTGCTGGTTAAAACGTATTAGTAAAAAGTGCTTCGCTGTTTGGGACTTCGGACTCGATTTTTTTAAATAATTTTCTGCTTCGTGAGTACGATATGAGACTTCGTGTATGGACGATTTATTACACGCCGCTAAGCGAACTTTTTTATATGTCTACCATAGACTAAGATCAGAATATCATCAAGTTAATGTCGCAGAAGCTGTCTAAAAGCCGTTACAAAAGTGCGTTTGTGTCTTTTGGTCTCAAAGGAGCCCCCAATAACTTTTAAAAGACTCATTGAGTGCATGCTTTTAGCCGCGTTTTTCGCCGATGGTCTTATTAACGTTATGATTTTATGTCACCTTAACGATTTTATCGTACTATCCAGCTTATTTGATGAACATTAAATGATCTTAAACTAATGTTCGATAGACTAGATCAGTTTAATCGTCAGGCAAATCGGAAAAGGGCGTGTTTGCTCGCGAAAAAGTAAAATATTTAAAACTGCTGCTATATAGGAACGGTTATCTCCGAGAAACATTAAGGAAGCAATCTTTCCTTCAGACAGCTAGTTGGTTTCGTCGATTTATAAATATTTTCGCAGATATATCTACTCCTTAAGCGATTTAACTAAGAAAATTAAGCCATGAAAATGGATGGAAGTGGAATAGAACTCCTTCGAAACTCTTATGAAGTTATTGACCCGCCGTACCAATTTTATGGCAAGCAGATGAAAATCAGTTGTATTTCATTTGTACTGACGTCAGTGAATAACTACTGTAGACTAAAAACAGTGGACTAACAATCCATGAGAAAAAGTAGATTCATTCAATAGCTTTTAATATCTACGGTAGGATCCCAGCTCTCGTTGATTACTTGATTACTTCCGAGAGAGAGTTTTTTTTTGTGGCATAGACTTTCGTCATTCAGCCAGTCTCGAAGAAGGTATATACACATAAGTACAGATTATTTCTCTCAGACAAATGCACAGCGATATCCCCTAAAACGAAATAGACGAATAATTAATAGAAGAACACGTCGAAGGAGAATACAAGGACACTCGCTTCTCGTCTAGGGGGTCCGTCAAGACATTTATTTTAACAGACAAACAATACTGGACTACGGATAAGGTATTGTTACATATAGGATAAACAAAAGGTACAAGTCTAACCCTATACACGCTCATGAAATATTTTCATGTACGAGTACCTGATTTATAAAGCTATGCATGTGTCTGACAAAAATTCTATAATTAAATTATATATTGTTACAGAACCTATGGCTAACAAGGACTGTATATTATATGGAGCGTATGTATTGCATTTAGTTAATTTTATATACAGGGAGTTTGAATGCTGAATAAATTTAGGACATTCAAAGAAGATGTGATCGAGGTCACCTAGCTTACCGCAATGTTTGCAACTATCATCATCGATGACTTTAATTTTAATAAATGGCAAGGGTAGCATGCATGTCCAAAGCGTATTTGATTTATAGCAGTAATATATTTACGAGGAGCTTTGAAATTCTGAACCAGGTTGTTTGAGATATAGTTGGTTGTAAAGAGGTATACCCTTTATGGTTTGTAGAACAGTAATGTTTCCATGGCTCTTTCCATCTAAGTTGCTGATTTTTTTTTGAAAATCGTAGTAACATCTGATGTATTAAGCATATATTTCAACGTAGAGCAAGTTGTTACACTCATTTTAGCCAAATGATCTACATATTCATTATGTTTGAGACCAATATGTGCATTTGACCCAAATAAATTTTATGTTGACTCCAGTCGATGATAAATGATACAATCGATCTTTTATTCAAATATGTTGGGGTTGCTAAATGTTGAGGGCAATTCAATGTTTTTTATGCTCTGCAAAACTGAAAGGCAATCTGACAGAATTTAAATTATGTCTATTGCAGGTGTTTTTAACATATTTTAGAGCTTCAAGTATAGCTATTGATTCGCTGAAAAGATTGAAAATTCATATGGTCGTTTATACTTGCATTCTACGTTTGTAGCAGGTAAAAAGTATGCGCATCCAGTCCCTTCTGTTGTTTTTGATGCGTCCGTGTATATTACTGTGGCTTCCCTATAATCCTGCAGTAGAGATCTTAGAAGATTGCTACTCATATTGGTGTTCTCACTATAAGTGGGTATTATAACCTGAGTTCTGTGGAATATAGAAAAGTAGTCTAAGCTTCTGTCAACCGTGTCCAATTTCTTGAAAAAAATAGTCCGAGATATTTAAGTTTCTCTACTATGTCCAGTACAGCATCTCCAACTTTTATACCGTCATCCTGTATAGAATTTTGTTTACTAACTATCATTTATTTTGTTTTTTTTAACGTTCAGTTTTATTCCATACTGATCACAGATTTGGTTTATTTTTGTTCATTAGATTTTGAAGGTCTTCTTTGTAATTACGGTTAAACCGTAATTATCTCAGCTACATTTCTTACAGATTCTTAGTAAATCGATGTTTTCCGTTTTACCCCAACGAGAGGGTTTGAGGGAAAATTTATTTTTGTAAGGCTTTTATCATTATTTTGGGATTTGATATCCTCATAACTTCAGTTTTATTAATGTTTATTGATAATCCATATTCTTCTCCATACTCAACTATGTTGTTCATGAGCTTTTGGAGGTCTTGGAGGTTGTCTGCTATTATGATAGTATCGTCCGCATATCTAATGTTGTTAATTGGTATTCTATTGACCTTAATTCCTGATGTTTCTCCTCAAGAGCTCTTTTCATAATTTCTTCAGAGTATACATTGCATAGTAGTGGTGCCAATACAGACCCCTGTCGCACTTCTCTTTTAATTTCGAACTCTTCTGATGTGTGTTCATTAATGCGCATGTGTGCCCGCAGGTCATAATATAGATTTTTTATAATTCGAAGGTCATTGTATTGTAATTGTTTTGCTTTGAGAACGTCCATTAGCTTCTTTGTGGCGGACTTGAAAGCCTTGTTGTATTATATGAAACAGACGTACGTATCTTGCTGGTAAGCGCCATGTATATAACCGTCTCATAGGTAATTTAAAGAAAGTGTTTGTGATTATTAGACTTTGTTCTTGGCAGAATTGTATTAGATGATCTCCTCTATCGTTACGTTCCCCTAGTCCTTGATCTTCCATTATTGTTCCAGCTCTTCCCTTGCCGACTTTTGCATTGAAATAGCCATAACTACTGTGGTTTCCCTGTTCTTTGTCATTTTCAGTGCATCTTTAATTTTTTGGTAGAATGTTTCTACTTCATCTTCTTATGCATCCATCTTTGGCGCATATACTTGGATCAATTTATGTTTCGTGTGTGCTGTTCTTATTTGTAGTATCATAACTCCTTCTGAGATTGGGACAAAACCATCAATTGACTTGTTCACCTCTGTATAGACAATATTGCTACTCCACGTCTATGCTGGTTGTCATTGTTTCCCGAGTAATATAAGATACCGGTTTCTGTCGAAAGGTATCCTGAGTTAGACCACCATGTTTCGCTTACACCTAATATATTTATATTCATTGTTCTCATTTCTTGAAGGATATTATGCATTTTACCAGGTTGATACATGATTTTGACGTACCTATTTTGGCGTTTGATAATTGTACTTTGTCTTGTTTCGATGTTTGGCAAGGGTTTCTCCGGTTAACTTGTCTGTTCCTCCCCTGCCGGATCTTGGGCTCCGATTCCCATGATCTAGGTTCAGAGTTCTCAACGTATTTATCAATACTTACTGTTATGTTACCGTTTATTATACAGAGCGGCTTACTATACAGAGCAGCATATATTTATACAGAGCAGCTTCAGTGTGATCTGAGGTGAGAACCTTTCCCAGTCTGCTGACTCGATTTTCCATTTGTATACGTATTGTTAGAAGGAGGAGCAAGTAAAGATTATTAATTTTAATGGAATAGTGGTCGCTACCACAACTGTACGGTAGAACTTGCCAAGAAAAATGAGTGGTTAGTTTGGGATCGCATAGAGTGAGCTCTATTAATTGTTGATGTTAATGCTAATTGGCAATGTTAATTGCAAAAATACAATTATTCTTGTCTGGTGTTTAATATTCAGATTAAATACCGGAAAAAATTAAAAAATTATCCAAAAATTTTTAAATGTTTATTTTTGTTAAGTCTTTATATAATAACACTTTCAATAGCTGTCTAAACAGTATTTAATTCATTAAAATAATAAAGTAACTGTACTTTAAAAATACAATTAAATATGCTAGATAAGAAAAATCGAAAATAACTTAATTAGATAATAAAAGATAAATAAATTGACAAAATGTAACAATTTCAAAAACTGACAGCATTATATTTATCCTTTATAAAATAGAAAAAAAAATGTTATTAAAGATATATTTAAAAAAAACTATAAATTATCATTATTATTAACATAACAAAAAATATTATTAAATAAAAATTATCACACAAACTGGTTTCATATTATGAAGGCCGACACAGAACTGGATTTTCGCAAAAACTTAATCTCAAAAATATATTAGTGGCAGACAAAAACTTATACCTGCAAAATGGATTTTTGAAAGGCATTTGGTATCAAAATAAAACTTGACTTGAAAATAATAAAAAAAAGATACAGCTGAACAATAAAACGGTAATACCGAGACTACGATCAAACATAAACTAGGGTTCAAATTTAGCACAACCAAAAATGTCAGGGGAGAAATTTTAGTATATTTGTAATATTTAAAATGATACAAGAAAAGACAAAAATCAAATAAAGAACAGCAGGTTTAATATGGAACAAAAAATACGAGGCTATAATTGGTTTCAAATGAGTGTAGAGTAATAAATCATGAAGTGTCATAAAATTTGCCTGAATTTCGGTGTCGTCATGGGCGTAGGCAAATGGACGGATGTCAACTTCGTCGTCAAAAATTGATGTACCTCAAAATATCATATTTTGGATATTTTGTGATAACCAATTTTATTTAATTTTTCGATTAACTTATTCTTCAAACTCGTATTCCATTATATGGTCATTAAAGCTAATTACATTTTTATTTAAAAAAAACAAATTCACTTCCTTACTGAACGAATAAAAGCATTAGAAGAAACTGATAAGGGTATGACGCACCTCCTAATATTACTAAGAACTAAAATAAATCAACATGAAGACTAATAACGCGTAATGAGGTTTTACTTACACTTTCATTATAATCCCTCTTTTATTTTATTATTATCATTCGACATTCGACATTCGAGTTAGTAATTGTTGCTACACCAATTAAACGTACAGTAATATTGTGATATAGAAATAGTGAAAAAGTTATAAAATGGCGACATTTACTCCAAAGAAAAGAGGTGTAAAAAATTCTCCGCTATCTGTTAGTGAAAAAGTTATAATTTTAAATGTATATGATTGCATAAAACACGATCACCCTAGTTTGTCTGTGCAAGAAAGTGTTGAGCGATGTGCCCGAATGACTGGAATTGGACAGTCCACGATTTTTAAATTATTGCGAGAAAGAAAGATATCAGGCCAGTTAAGTCCATGCAAGTGAAAATCAGGAAGACCAATAAAAATCTTAGGTGAAGACACCAAACGTGACATTCGAAGAAAAGTTCATTCGTTTTATTTTAAAAAGGAAATACCCACCCTTGACAAAATACTAATGGAGATAAGCCAAGATAACGATATTCCTTTGATATCCAGAAAACTTTTATGGAAAACTTTAAAAAGTATGAATTTTTCCTGGGAAAAGCACAATCGAAAGGCACTATTACTGGAAAGTGATGAAATCATTTGCTGGAGACGAAAATATTTGAGAACTATAAAACAGTACCGCAAAGAGCACAAGAAAATTTATTTATCTTGATGAGACGTGGATAAACGAAGGTTATATAGTCCAAAAAATGTGGCAAGATAAAAATGTAACAAGTGCTCGCCAAGCTTTCATAGAAGGCCTTTCGACGGGTATTAAAGTGCCTTCGGGAAAAGGGAAGAGGCTTATAATTGCTCACATTTGAAGCGATGAAGGATTTTTAAAAGAAGGTTTGTTAAGCTTTGAGTCGTGTCGGACGGGAGATTATCATGAGGACATGAATTCGGATGTCTTCGAAGACTACTTCGGGGAAAATGTTAAAATTTCTTCCAGCTGATTCGGTCGTGGTTATGGATAATGCAAGCTACCATTCAAGGCGCATAGAGAAGGTACCAACTTCAGCTTGGAGAAAGCAAGAAATTATTAACTGGCTGTCAAATAAAGGTATTCAGTTTGAGACGAATTCAATAAAGAAGGAAACTACTAGCCGTAGTAAAACAACATAAATCTCGCTTCATAAAATATGCCGTAGAAGATGTAGCAGAAAAGTATAAAGTAACTGTGCTACGCCTACCGCCATATCATTGCGAATTAAATCCCATAGAACTTATATGGGCACAAGTTAAAGGATATGTTACCACATTTAAAATGAAAGATGTCAAGGTATTGTTTGATCAAGCCATTATGGAAATCACATCAGAAAACTGGCAAAAAGCAATCCAGCATGTTTTAAAAGAGGAAGATAAAATGTGGGAACTGGACAACTTGGTCGATCAGGTGGTTGACCCTATAATTATAACACCAGGGGATGATGACAGTTCTTCGGATGAAGACTATAGTGTATGTAGAATTGTAATAACGTATCCAGTAAAGTTTTTTGTAGTTTTTGTGAATAAATTGATTTAAACTCCCCACAAGTGTTTCAATATGTAAAGTTCATTCGTGTGTGTTTTTGAGTATTTCCCGATTTCGGTTCGTATATATTTTATTGTTACATTTTATATTTTTTTTAATAACACTGTTCTGCTGTATTACATTTTTATTTCCTTTAATATGATTTTTAAGAATGCATATTCTTTTGTCAATTAACCCACTAGCGCGCCTCTGGCTCAGTGTTTATCTGTCGATAACAATGGACTATCCCTTAAAACAGGGTGATACCTACCTGCTCTTTATGAAACGACAGAATTTTGCAATGCGGACGGAATTTATTGACGGATTATTGACGGATTACCCTGTAGCGCTTTTGAATACTTCATGAGATTTTATTACTCTACACTCATTAGAAATAGATTATAATAACAAAAATGTCAATTTATACGCTGACTATCAACTCACATCATCGCTTCTGTAAATCATTCATGTCCACTGCTTGACAAAGTAAACAGAAAAAAAAATGATCCAAGACTTACAAGGGATTAATAAGGAGTACAGGTAAACTCATCACCAATTAGCATAAATACCCTCGTACATGTACAAAACTCATCACCGCCATAAAAGAAGGGATTTTAAAATAGACCCCGAGAGATTCGTAAACTCATCACTGCAGGTATAGACCATAAACCCCTTGCAAACTGCTAAGATTTGGTAATTTGACAGAATAAATTTAAAATAGATGTATTAAATGCAAATGCAATTCATTGGTTTTTATTTGAGAATTGCACAAAATTCTATTAATAGCTACCTAAAACTATGCGAAAAGAAAAATGTCTCTTCATTTGTTCTTGTTCCTTTAACGTGAATAGTGAACTGTTCGTTGATTACATTTTGAGCCAACGTAGACGAAAAATAATATATTTAAATCATTTCAAATTTCAATTGTTAAATCAAATCGCCTTTTGTGGACTTGCTCGATGAAAGGATGTAAGGCTAAATGTCATACAACTGGTGAGTAGATTTTATGCCGTGTTTTAGCTGTTTCACACTGGTGGCGCTTCGCAGGTCGCAGTCGCAGACAATGGCAAGTGCGACCTTACCGAAACGTCGTCAATATAATGGTTTTTAATTAAAACCAAAATTATTCAACGCGGAGGTAAAACCCGAAAAACTACAGAAGCACATATATAACTCCCCGCAGAAATTTCAAATGTAATATATTGTTGTGGTATTCAAAATTGAAGGGTAAAAATATTAAATGTACGATAAAATTAATATTTCAGAGATTATAGAAAATAAAAGAAAACACTCCGAGCTGCCTGGAATTAACCAAAGGTAATCTTAATCATAAATATAACAAGTGAAATAGTGCGGGTACAATGAATAGAAGTTAACGATGGTTTTTCCCCATAAGCCATAAAGAGTTCCGTAAGCCGGATTTGCGCCGTGAAAAGGACAATAAAAATAGTTAATAAATAAATGATTGTTCGGAATATGTAAATACACAGTAGAAAATTAAGTGTCCTTGTAGAAATAATATGAATTAGGAAAGTTTGTAGGTATTTCTGATTTTATGTGGGAGTGGTATGCAAATTTCTTATTGGCCGAGAATTTTGAAGTGGTGATGGGTTGTGTATAATGAGAGGTTGGATGAATGGATAGAGGAGATGAGAGAGTCAGTTAGTCCCCAGTTTCTTAAAGGGAATGGTTTGGTTTTCGAGGTGGTATCCAAGGGTAGTAAGTGATAAAGAATAAGTTGTGAGTTAGTGAAGTAATTGTGTCAGTCGGTAGCTGATCTGGTACAAATTTGTAAGTAAACTTTTCCTACTTGTATTCTACGTATCGCTGTTTATTTCGGAACGAGGGATTAAGTTTGGCGAGAGGAACAGAGGCTGGCATCATTGGAAAGGTACGTGCATTCGAAGGAGAGCATTGAAGACACTTAAATTGCAATATCTTGTTTAATATTGCCAATTACATAGGAGGCTGCTGAGAACTGATAGTTCATTTTGCATAGAACAAGGAATTGGACAACTCAAGGCAGAGGAAGCGTTTCAACGGGGAGAAAACATTCATAATATATTAAATTTGAGAATTTTGGGGTTAAACAATATTATATCATATTAGTAACGTGTGGATAAGTTGTCGATAGTCGAAGGAGGATTAAAGTTGTTCTGAGAGGGGACACGGAGCTGTGGAGGAGAATTGGATAATTCATACAAATTTTTCTTGGTACGATCGTTATATCAAAATTGGCATTAGGAAGGACACTGAATATTATTTGATTTGTTTATGTAGAATAATAAGCTGGATTTTAGATTGTAATTGTATTATATTATCCATGCATTATTGAAGGTTCACGTACGTAGAACGAATTTTGTTTGATAAACTTTGTATGCTAATAATTTTTGGAGGTATTTTAATCAGTTTATTTTATTACATTATTTTCATATCATATTATGTTGTTTTATTCCGTTACTCTTTGGACCTAATCCATCAGCTGTAAAGTATAGATATTGAAGCACGAATAAAACCTGAGATAACAAAATTTAAAGGTGTGATATAAATCATCAATCAAAAATTTTAATAATGTTTTATATATATTTTTTGTAAAGTTTTAAAATTAAAATTCTAGATATCACATTAATATCTATATATATATATATATATATATATATATATATATATATATATATATATAATGTTACATATATGGACACAGCTCAACCTCATTATTTTCCGTCTATTTCGATTTTGTGCCTCTTGCATCCTGTTGGTGAACAACCTCTACTTCAATAGGCACTATCTCTCGGTCTTTATTACAGTATCCGCTTTGTCCATCTGTTATATCATTTGAGCTGCGTGACCTGCCCATTTCAATTTCAGTGTTGCTATTCTCTTTATAGCATCAGCCACTCCACATCTTCGTCGTAGCTGGAGGTTTGGGATCTTGTCTCGTAGATAAACGCCTAACAGCGCACGCTCCATCACCCTTTGGGTCACAGATATATTTTGCACTGTTCTTCTTGTCACGGCCAACGGTTCCACTCCGGAAGTCAACACCAACAAAACACATTAATTAAACGTTTTTTTTTGCTCTATTACATTTTATTTTTAATATCAAAACTTAGTTTTTGTTTATATTGATTAGTTTTTATCACTACATATGTTAATTTAACAATACAATCCTTGATCCAAGTTGGTTGAAATTGAACCTTGGATAGGTATTAAAAAGCCTATTGATTAACATCTTAATATTTTTGTAGATTACGTCTTCTTAAGATAACGACTAGAGAAATCAAGCACCTGATGATTAATGGCTTAAAGGACAAATTCGTTAAACTTCTCGTGCTCGAGTTGATATCAATGGAGTGCTATGACCCATTTCAGCATCCCTGCTTCATCAGACACTCGGGCTGATACAAATTTAAAGGGATTAGCTAAGTGAAGAGACATTGCACAAAAAATCGATACATTGAAAGGGCACCAAAAACAAAAGAAAAGAAATAAATATCTAGGACAATTCTATGGAGCACACACACACACACACACACACATATATATATATATATATATATATATATATATATATATATATATATATATATATATATATATATATGTGTATATATTATATATATATGTATATATATATGTATATATATATATATATATATATATATATATATATATATATATATATATATATATATATATACAGATAGATTTTACAGATTTGCAGAATAATTTTTTACTTTTATGTATTAGTACAAGAAAATCATTTTGGAAAAAGTAACGTCTTTTTTAAGATTATGTTAATGTTTTCAAAAAAAAATTACTTTTTTACCGTGTGTGTGTAATTCATAAGTGGTTCCATGAACTGGATAACTTTTAGGAACAGGGATAGCATTAATATACTGCATAATATTTTGGTACCTCTGTCTCAAATTTTAATTTGAAATTTAAAAAAAAATGTAGTTTTTGAAACAATAATCTTTTTGCAGTTAAAATGTAGTTCCACTACAGATTTGCAGAATCATTTTTTACTTTTATGTGATACAAGAAAACAATTTTTGGCAAAAGTAATGTCTTTTTTTAAGATTATTTTAAGAGTTTTGAAAAAAAAAATAACCTTTTTTACCTTGTGTGTGTAATTCATAAGTGGTTCCAAGAATTGGATAACTTTTAGGTCCAGGGATAGCATCAACATACTGCCAAATATCTTGGTATCTCTGTCTCTTTTTTATATAAACGTATATTATCAGAGGTATTAAAACCGCTATTAACAAAATCATGATTTTCGCGAACTGATGCGGTAATGAACTGCGGTATAAAAATTTAACACAATGATTTTTAGTTGAAATTTTAAAACTGACAAACGCATGGACCGGCTGGACCCATTTGTGAATAAAAAATTAACTACAATATTTTTTTCTCTAATTGTCGAATTTTAGTTGTTCAGACATTAATTTGGAAATGAATCAATTATTTTAAAATAAATTTTAATATTTCCTTAGCTATATTATTTTTTACGTTTAAAACAGAATTTACTAAGAAAATATACAGTAAGGTCTCTTTTTATGCGCATTATTTTTTTATTCGATTTTAAAGTTGTGCTGTTTGTATTTTATTCAAAAATTTCTATTATTAACTATTATAGTTAAGTATTAACTATTCACATCCAGATGTCAGCAAAGTGAGCTTTTGCAATTCGGGGATTAACTTGTTACATGATGTCCCTATTTATTACATTTATTGCGAGTTTCGCATTGAAAGGTATAACCTGTCTCTTAGCGGTACTTCGTTTTGTAAACTCTAAATTCACTATTTGGAGAGTGATTCATCGTTTGAAGGCGTAGAAGTGGGGAAAGACGTATGAAAATCCAGTGGCGTACACTTACTTTTATTTCAACGATAATTATATTATATTGTTTAAATTTTATTGTTCAAAATAGGCCACAATATATTTATCTGCAGGTTTTTACTGAAGTTTCCATCTCTATATCCACAGACCGTTTTCAAAGATATAAATTATAGTTATATTTATTTTATTTGTTTATTATTATATATTTATATATTCTTATATTATTTTCTTTTTTTTTCTTAACTTTAAAAACGGTCTCTGGAATAGAGATCGAAACGTCAGTAAAATAAACATGTAAATAGATGTATTGTGGCTTATTTCCAACATTCTCCCTAAAAATACGGAATGCCACCAAGCAAAAAGCCACAAAAAAATAATATTGCTATTACTTGTATATTTGAAAACGTTGTCTTTATATAGAGATCGAAACATCAGTAAATTAAACCTATCAATAAATATTTTGTGGCTTATTTCCATACAGTCTCCTAAAAATACGGAATACCACAACAAAAAGCTATAAAAAACAAGTAATTTTGCAGAAAGCTTACTGATGCCACCCGGGTTTTCGCGGAAGTTACGCTAAAACGTCTTTGACGTGACCCGTCCTTAAAGAGTTACACAATGAAATGTTTTTAAAACAAATTATAAGACAGTTTCCACACCACCCGAGAGGTATGTCTTGTGGGCGCGTTACTTTTTTTTAAATGGGTGTTCGCCAAGAGCCATATTTTCCCATTATATTAAAATAAACAAAACACTTAAACAGTATAAAAAAAACAAAATAAAACCCTATAAAACAATATAAAATTCTATAAAAACAAAATAAAATAATTTTGGATGTAACAAAACATTGTACTATTCTATTTAAACACAAACAATATACACACTTACTATGTTCTTCTCGTTTTTTTTTTGTTTTTGGGTTTTTTTATGCTGATGTTCCTAATAAACTTTTAGAAAATACTATTCGCTGTCTAAATCTGAAGATGCAGTGCTGCTATCGCTGTCATTATCTTCACCTGGTGTAATTATAATTGGCTCTAGTAAAACTTCGACATGAGTGTCAAGTTCCACATACGATATTCTTCTTTAATTATGTGGCCTATACATTTAGCCCATTTCTCTGGAGTTACATGGAGGATTGCTTGAATCAAAAGTTCCTTAACTTCGTTTAATTTGAACATTGTGTTATTGCGTGCTACTTCTCCTTTTACTTGCGCCCAGATAAGCTCAATGGGATTAAGTTCGCAATGATAAGGTGATAGACGCAGAACTTTGACGCAGAACAGCTTTTTAGTTTTATGGCATGTCTGGGTCCGAATTGTAAAACGGAGTTTCCTCACTAATTCCAACATTGCCAACGATTGAAAAATAATGTTTTAAAAATATCGATTTTTATTTTATAAATTTAAATATGTAACGAAACGGAACATATAAATAAAATTTATTTCATTTCAATTTTGTGCTTAATTTTTACTATTGAAAAAATCATGTTTTTTTGGTATTTTTTATGACGGTAATAATCGCTGCTTGAAAGATTACAGGTTTTGTATGACCATAATTACTACTTGTGAACAAGAATTGGCTACACTGGTACGACAACTTCTGGTCAATGTCTACTATAGAGAAGCACAAATAAATATACTACTTTATATATTCTGTAATTTCTTATGAGGAAACGCAAATTGCAATCGAGGAAAACAGGCAGTTTTCGAGGGCCGCTTGTGTACATTTAAATTTGAGGATATTCGGGCTTTAAACTATGAAATCACTATTCTGAATTGAGGATTTCTACTATAGTATAATAAGCAGTAAAGTTTTATTTTTCATTAGATAGAGGTTTTTGCCATCTCAATATCGTAAGTATATATATTTTTTTTTAAAGATTTTATTTGGACCAATGAAAAAAAACATCAAAGACAATCAATTTCTGTACGAGCAACTGTAAGAGCAATTAAGAAGAATGAAGTTACTATAAGAAAATCTATAATTTTTGGTACAAAATTAAGCGCCAAATTTTCGTATTACTCAAGGGATTGTTATTAGAAAGAGTAATCGCAATTTGGATTGAGGAACTAATTCAAAGACGAATTCCTGTAAGTGGTTATTTATCCAGAAAAAGCTCTTCAGTATTATGGGTTATTGAAAGAGTCACAGCCACCAACTTCCACTTGCCAAATTTTTAGCAAAATATGGCTAATCGTGTTTATAAAAAGAAATGCATTTCATAATATTAAGATCACATCAAAGAGTGCTACGGCAGATAAAGCAGCTGCAAAAATATTTTCACAGGAGCTAGCGAAAATTATTAAAGGGGACTACTGTGCCGATCAAGTATTTAATGCTGATGAAACAGGACTGTATTGGGAAAAATGCGTATCCGTACTTACATTGCAAAGGATGAAAAAACTGCAAGTGGACATAAAGCAAGTAAAGATCGAGTAACATTTTTTTTTATTTATTTACGCTGTAACCACTAGGGTTATTAGCGACCTAAAAAAATATAATACAGGTAAAGTTAAAAAAAAAATTTACAATAATTGATACAGTCCTGAGTCTTTAAGATAACTTATTGTGTTTTTAATGTTCATGTTTTTTCCTAGGGCTTCCTTCATATTATTTGGGATAGTGTGCTTCTTTCTTGTTGCTTCATATGTTTTACACTGAGTTAGTATATGCTTCACGGAGATTGTTACTTGACAATTTTCACACATTGGCGGCACAGTTCGCGTAAAGAGGTGTTTATGTGTAAAGTTACTGTGTCCTAGTCGCAAACGTGTTATTCTCACTTGATCGTTTCTATTCGCTGTGGGTTGGAGCCACGACTAATTGTTTGATATCCTTAAGTTTAATTTTGTGATGCACTCCACTTATTTTGCCACGCACTTAACACTTTATATTTTATTTCTGACTTAAAGTCATCTGAAGAAACCTCATTAATAAGAATGGAGTCCTGGCTGAAGGATGCTAAGCGGGCTAGTTCATCTGCTCCTTCATTTCCTTGTATACCTGAATGTGATGGAACAAACATGAAGTCAACAGTGATCTTATTATTATTTAGAATCTCTATTTCTGATTTGATATGTAAGGCAATTGGATTATTGGTATATAAACGTTTGATAGTGTGAAGTGAGCTTAGTGAATCGGTTATTATGAGAGACGGGGACTGTTTCGACTCTTTTATGTGGATAAGTGCTTGTAATATTGCAAACAACTCTGCAGTGTATGACGAAGTAATGGGATTGAATTTAAATTTTAAGGATGTATTGGGTGTGAGGATGGCTGCACCAACACCGTCTGAAGATTTGGAGGCGTCAGTGTATATCTTATAGTGATTTTTATAAGTTTCCATTTCTATTAAGAATGATTGTTTGATCAGATCTGTTATAGTCTCACGTTTTTTATATATACTAAGGTTAGTAATTAATCTTGGGAATTGGTATTAACCAAGGTGGAGAAGTTAGAAAAATTTGTTGGGAAAATTTCAGGAAATTCAAGATGTAGGTAATGAAGGTTTCTTCTAACTCTTTCGTAAATGGTGGATCTAGTCTTGTTGTAGAGAAAGTGTCTTGAAATCGATCTGTAAACGTATTGGTGTAAGTAGGGTGTTCTTTATTACTAGCTATTTTAGAAGCATATGAGATAGAAAGGTATTTGCATCGTAAACTTAGGGGTGGTTCTCCTGTTAAGCATTGTAAACTTTCAACTGGTGTCGTTCGAAACGCACCTGTAGCTATTCGTAGAGCTGTGTTTTGAACAGTTTCTAAGGTTTTCAATACTGATACTTTACTTGATGAATAAACTATCGCTCCATAGTCGAGTTTTGATCTAACTAAAGATTTATATACATGTAATAGTGTGTTTTGATCTGCTCCCCAGTTTTTGCTGGAAATAGTTTTCATAAAATTAGTCCTGCTTGGCATGATTTTTTAAGTTCTTAGGTATGCTTTTTCCAGGAGAGCTTTTGGTCGAAAACCATATCTAAAAATCTGATATTATTTGTGAAACTGAGGGTTTGATTATATAGCTTCAGATGTGGAGTTAGAGTGTTACGTTTTCGTATGAATAAAATACATTTAGTTTTTGTCAGTAAAAATTGTAATCCGATAGTCCTAGACCATGATTCTATCTGATTGATTGTTTGTTGTAATGTTTTTGAATAGATGTAGAATTTTTTCCTTTGGCAAATAAAACTAAGTCATCAGCGTATAATCTTCCTTTAACAATCGGTGAGCATTGTTGAAGTATGTCGTTTATGGCTATTAGAAAAAGAGTTGAGCTTATAACTGATCCTTGTGGTACTCCGTTCTCTTGAACTTTTTTATCTGAATTAACGTTGTCTGATCGAACTATGAAGCCTCCTCTCTTACTTTCTCTGTCAGTGCATTTGTAACAAGATTAAACACGTAGGGACTATGTGAAGAGTCTTATGCAAACCAACCGTCATTGAAAAAATTTTGGTTAACCCGAGAGCAGTCCTTACTATATTCTTCATGAGCCTTACGTACTTCTCAGGAACCCATTTCTCTCTCATACATCTCCATAGCTCTTGTCTACGAACTCTATCGTGCACCTTCTCAAGATTCATAAATACCAAATGTAGCTCTCTTATCAAATGTGGTCCTCATTCCTGCCATTAACCAAAACTGTTCTTCTCCTATCGATGTCTCTCTCCTGAACCTTCGCTCTACAGTTCTCTCCCAAATTTTCATTGTGTGCAACACTACAACTCTACAAGCTGACCCAGCATCGGAGCGCGTTATTAACAGTTCCATTATCTTGGTCAAAAATTAACGTAGAAACATTTACCAAATTTTAAACTATTCGTTTTGAGTTATCTGTAAATTGTCCCTGTGACATCAAAATATAACCCCAATATATACAACAACCATTCGTTTAAGTGAGTTGTTGGAAGAAAAATTTCTTCTCTGTATTTTTTATTTATTGATGTTATTCTCTTGACAGTAATTAAGTAATTAGTGTTGTATTTATCAAATTGTAAACCTCTTTGTCTCATTTTTGTTTCTGTATCGAATTTTTTGGTGAATATTAAATGTACTCATTTTTTCATAATCTAAATTTTTTAAACCCGTTTTGTACTTATTTATAAATATTTAATCATTTATACTTTGATCATATTTACAGAAACTATTAGATTCTGGCTTTTTTATTTGCATATTGATTAACCTTTTTAAATTAATTACACATTAGTTGAAACAACTATCAGAAATGCTTCTAAATTTTAATTTTTTTTTTTTAATAAAATAGTATCCTAGCCTGTCTCTGATTTTTAGTAAACCTTGAACCCTCCAGTAATTCTTTAGTCTTGTAAAATTAAAATGGCAATCGTATAGCCAGATAACATAAAAACGAGTTAAATAATACAGGAAAAAAAATTGTAAAAAACTGTTTTGATAATTTTAACTGATTTATATGGTTTGTGATGCGCTGAATATAAAAATGAATTTCGTTTTATTGTAGTAAGTTTTTTTATACATTGGGTAACTGTTTTTCCTAATGGTATTACTCGAAAGAGATGTAAGTACGGCTCATAAAAATATGTAATAATGTTTTTAATTTTAAAGATTTATTTTCGAATTTAAATGAACCCAGGGTCGGTTCTAGGGTTTTGGACGCCACGTCCAAATTATACAAATTTTCTTCAAATTAAAAAAAGTAATAAAAAAATTACAATTACACAACATATGGAATAGCATAACGAGTGCATTGTTCGAAGTGCATGAAGTTTAAGCGACGAAGGAGCGAAAACTTGTCATTCCTGTTGCATATGTGCGACATACAATATTTTTTGTAATGCTATTTGTCAAATATTCAATAACATAGTTAATTAAATTAATTATTTTTAAATTATACTACAGCAATTTTTTCATACTAATTAAGTTAGAACAATTGGATAAGCCACGAATCGATACAACATTTAGAATAAAATAAACTTTACCATATATCGTAATGATTTTGTTATACTAACAATAATAATAAACTTTTTAGAGATTAAAAAGCATTTGTCTAAGTCAATGTTGTATCATAAAAGCCATAAAAGTTCCTAAGTGGTTTCATTATTTTTATTAGTAAATTTTTGTTTTTTTTTCTATTAATCTTTGTTTTTTTAGTTATTATGAGGTATTATAAATTCTGACTATACAAATAGTTTTCTTATAAACAATATTGCAATTATTTAATCAATGTCTCATCATGAAAAATGGTCAATCTTAATTTATACAATCTAAAAAAAAATTATGAAAGTAAAAAATATTTTATTTTTATATGGGCGCCACTCAAAATTTGGCGCCCCCGGTTGGTCGCCTGGCTTGCCCTCCCCTTTATCCGGTGCGGAATGAGCCTGTGAACTAAGCTAAAATCGTTTCTTTGCCGTGAGGGACTCCTCTTGGTATAATTTATCTTTAATTACAATTTTGTATCACTATAAATACAATCTGTATCAATCTGAAATGACTCTCTGTAGCATCCAGCAGTAGATCATTGTTGTGCTCCATTGTCCTTGCAAATTTTTTATATCTATCTTATCTTTGTTGTTTACTTACAGGCCCCAAATTCTCAAAAGATTAACTAGGTGGGTGTAGAGAAAAACGTATCTTTGGGCTCATGAGACAAACCAAGTCTTGAAAAGACTTTGGTATTCTTTTGACTGAATTTTTGTAATCAGTATCTGTATATTTGCCCAAAAATTTCGTTACATAAATGCGTATTATTGTTCTCTCTGGAGATCTGTGGTAACTCTTGATTGACTAGAAGTCTTCTCATAAGACTTCTAATCGAATATATTTGTTGGGCCATATATCAGAAGACTCTTCTAATATATGGCAAAAACAAATATTTTTTCCTTCATTTTTTAGTCCGAGAAACCTTTTTTTTTAATTGTCGTGTTGCAAATTTCAGTAAAAGCCTAAGAGGGTATCAATTGAATTGAACGCTCGCTCTTTGCACACCAAGACGATTGGTCTTACCGCCCAATGATATATAGAGCCTCATTTGAGGCCGTCCTATAGGCGCTAGATACCCTAAGGAGCATTCGCTTTTGCGAAGTCTTTATCAGCTTGGCGAGGTGTTCAGTGTACTACACCACACGGGGGCAGCGATAGGTCATCACCTACTGGAAAACTCCATTTAGCACCCCTTCCTTTGATGCTACATTAGCTTTCAATGTTTGAAATCAGCCGTACCAACGCCTCCAGACTTCGATTCGTCTTCTGCACCATCTTTTGGATGTATACACTGAAGCTTAATCCTTCCGACAGCCAGACTCCGAGATACTTACCCGATTTAACCGGTGCAACCTCCACTTCTTCTACTATAAAGCGAAGAAAGGATTTTTTCCGTCATCGTTTTGAGAACTACCACCTCAGTTTTCTGAGATGGTAGCTGTAGATCGTTCTTACTGATTCACCTACTAATACGATGCTGGGCTGTGTAAGCCGGATTAGTCACGTCCGTTTTATAACTCGCCTTCGCAATTATTGTTGAGAACATAAGCTGCAAGAGTGCATCCCCTTGGCATCCGAGAGATCGAAAGAGAAGTGAAGACATTAAAAGAAAATGTAACGTACAGTGTATAAATGAATGGACACACAATAGAAAAAAAATAATGGAATAACCACATAAGCAGAATGGAGGAGACCCGTGGCGTCAAATTAGCAAGAGATAAGTCACCAATCGGCAGAAAAAGTGTCGGACGACCGCGCAAAAGATGGAGTGTCAACTTTCGATAGAAGTATTAATCCGCCAATGAACAAGCTGAATTGCGTATAAAGAGAAAGAAGAAGAAGAATCTTGTTAAAACATTTATTCCATGTTTCCTCTTCATATCCACTATATTTAGTCCTTGGAGATCAATAATAGTTTTAGTTTTAAATTTTTTTCTAATTCTGTCATTTTGAGATGTTTTCATGTGATTTCTGCTTGTTTAGTGTCGATGTAAGGCTTCCTGTAAGTTTCCCCAATCTTGAAACTCTTGGGTAAAACTACTAGACTCGCAAGTCGCAAAAATTCGTATAACAAAAGAACTCATTTTCAAATTACTTATTAAGGCCGTAGGAAATTTCGACACTAAGCAGGTAGCGACTAAAATTTAATGGCAATTTTCGACACCAGCCCCAATTCCCGTTTTTATCTTACAGGTAGATTCGACACCAAATAAATATAGCTGCTACATAAATAAAATACCATAATTAATTAATTTATTTATTTTAATAAAAGTAATGTGCATTTTATTTCTTTATAACTGTAATAATATCTAAATATAATACAACTAGTACCTAATTTTTGTACATTTTACCGTTAATATACTTGTATACAATGATTTATTTGCTATTATAGGAATGACAAGATACAGCTTTTATAAAATCTAACCTACGTATTTGTTGGGATCGTAGTTTATCCATCATTTTCTCAAAAAATGCCAATTTAGCCTTAACAGTAGTATCTTTGATTTTTGCTGGTATATGTAAACTATTTATTTTGACATATGTGTCTACTTGAAATTCTTTTAACTTTTCAATAAAAATAAAAATAGAAGGATGTGTTGAATAAAAGAAGAATTAAATCTCGAATGAAAGGATTCACAGGCATTTGTGGTCCTCGCAATAGACGGATTCTGATTAGACCATATGTGTGGTGGAAATAGAGCGCTATCGAAAATGTAATTTTCCAGTAAATAATCTGCATATATATCAAGTGTTGCGTTTATAGGTTTATATGACATTAAATCATAAAGAAAGCATTCTTCAACTTCTGCTGGATTTAAATAAGTTAAACCAAACGTATGCCTTAACCATTTTCCTATTTCTGAATTTGTATCCTTATATTCTTGTACCAAACCCAAAGATTGAATTTTGTAAACCAGTTTTGGTGTAAGTAAAAACGGCATCCACTAATTTTTGCATTGGGCCACATATACAATAAAGCACAGTGAATTGCTTTTTCAAAGTCCATCAAATATTTCAGTTGACTATAATGATAATTGAAATGTTTCAAAATCTTAGACCTTAATAAAGAAAATAAATTTTTGTATGTCATTGACAATTTGTCCTTTAACAAACAGTATGCTAAAGGAACATAATGTCCATTTTCCAAGCCATGTATAGTAAATAATTGTAGAAAATATTTGGTACTGTATGAAAATGTACCATCCATATACAAAGTTTTTAATTTACACAACAAACGAATATTTGTCTCGCATGAAAATACAATTACATTTAATTCAGGATGATTTAAAAACAAAAAACTTTCATTGCGACAGCTTTTAGGAGAATAATTACTAACCGCGTTATGGACTTCTGATATGCTTCTTGGTAACGGACCTGGTAACAGTTTTCGACGACAGTTGTAAATGTTCTTTCTTATGCTAGCTATGTCAGGAACCGTCAGCAAATTGGCATCACACTCAGCAACAGCAGTTCTTGTAATTTTGGCAGGCTTTTCCTATATGTCCTCTTGGGCTTTTCTTTTACATGCATTGGTTACCATCTTTACTTCAAGCTTTTTTGGATCGGCTTCATGATTATGTACCAAATCACTTCTTGTGATGGTGAGGTCCTCACAGCCTATTGTAAACACTTTTGCGGAACACTTAGTGTTTCTTTGGATGCAGCGCCAAAATATCTCGCCGCTTTTTAACACTTTCTGTTTCGAGAACGAATGATGCTCCACCACTAATAAATCTCGAACACG
Source organism: Diabrotica undecimpunctata (assembly GCF_040954645.1). Lineage (NCBI taxonomy): Eukaryota > Metazoa > Arthropoda > Insecta > Coleoptera > Chrysomelidae > Diabrotica > Diabrotica undecimpunctata. The sequence goes on from NW_027312021.1 coordinate 74,947, forward strand.
GGAACTTTTTATCAAACTCATTTTTTAAATATCCGTATACGTGCACAAGTCAACGTCAAACAAGAAATAAATTACAACTGAAATAATTTAGTCACAAGTACACAAGTGCCACGCCCCCCGCCCGTGACAATAAATATTGAGAAAACATGCTTGTCCTGCTTGGGTGCAAATGTCCATCGCCGCTAATTACCTACCTACCTGCTTTACGCCGCGGTGTCGAAATTTCCTATAATAAAATTTGACCCTTAGATTACCCAGGTACAAAGACAATTTGGTGTCGAAAGTTCGCCCACCGCTTATTAATATTGATATTTAATTATCCAAATCTAATTCTTTGTCTATAAAGGATAAATTGAAAATTTATATATCAAAATACATCGGACACTGGGCTAAGTATAAAAAAAATTGTCAAAATCTGTAAATAACTAAAAACAATAATAATCTATTTATTTGATTTAACAAAATATTGTCGAACGGACAACCGCAAGGAATGTCAAAGAAAATAGCCAATTTATATCTTTCTTCGAGCATTATGCTTTCTTGTTAAAGACTTAGCCTGTATTAAGAATTTTCGGGTATTCAGTATGTGAATGTAAGTGTATTTTTATTGACGATGAGAAAACTTAACTCGTATATCGCCAGTTGGTCTTAATACGAGATCTGCTTTAAATTTGATGTCGTCTCGTTTGTGTACTGCTTCCAATTTAAATTTTCTAAGAATTCCACACAATACCGCTTTTATTTCCAACATAGCAAATTTCTGGCCTAAAATATAAAGATATTAGATTAAACATTTTTACTAATCACAATAATAATTGCAACGTGGAAGTATCAAATGACGTGGGTCTAATTGCAAAACTCACATTCTCCAATTTTAATCAAATTCAGATAACATTTGTTTGTTATTCCCCTTATTTAAATGGACATGTTTGTAATATTGTTATAGTTCAAATCCAACAATATCCAAGTGCTTTGAAAGTGGCGTTTATTTCCAAACTCTCATTCTTCTTGCACACACACACACACACACACACACACACACGCAGTGATCAACCCTGCCCCTAGGAATATGTGTATACCATTGTAAAAGAGTGGGATCCACATGTCCGAAGATCAAACCGGTCACACTTCGCTAATCGAAGTGGTACCTATCTGACCCCCCAGGCTTTTCCTTCACTTCTCCTCATCGTGTGACTTACGTGAGGAGGCTAATGATCTGAACGTTACTTAAGGTGCCCTGGGTAATGGGACACCCCTCTGTTTTTATTGACTGTGGTTATGCCATCTAACTGTAGGGATAGCCACATATAGGCTTTTTTCCCTATTTACTTTACTGACTCTATAGAAGTTACTCTAACTTTACATCGGGACTTGAGTTCTAAAAAAAAGAAAAAGAACGTGTGTTCCGACCATAGAGTCGCCAGCCTAAGCTGACGACTTTATGTCCGGAAAAGAGTGTGTGCCGGCACTGAGCCGTCGATTTGGCAAAATAAATTTTTGTTCTCCTCGCCGGCTGAGCATCCGAGTGGGGTCTGGCCACCGAGCCCATGTATGCCGCACATGACCTCAGTGCTCGGATTTCGCGAATAGATCTTTCACTTGATCTGCCTGAAGGGCCTGGTCCGCAGTTGCGGTAATATAGAAGGCCTGACGGGGCCTTCTATATTTGAGATTGTGAGTTTAGGTTTACGTTAAAACGTTGTAATGAAATTTCAAAAGTAATTAAAACTAAGTAATGTAATCAGACAACACTATTTTTCTTTGGGTCTTCCTTGGTGCTTCGGGACTATAATATGCCTGGGCAACAAATCTTACCCTTTTTTCTTATCCTATTGTGTGCGTGTAGTGGGGTGTGCATTCCCAGGTGTATACAGCCCTCACACACCCCGTTGTATAGTGTTCTTAAAAGCGTACCCTCTCGCCAGAGCTTTTTTGGCGTGTTTTCTGACTCACTGCATTTCCGTTTCGTCTTCTTTGCGACTATCTCGTTCTTCATTTACTCATTAGGGTCCCCATCTATATCCTGCTATCTGTTGTTTTGGTCTTCTGTGTACCATCCTGATGTTTTCGTTGTAGTTAGTCAGCTCTCTTAACATCTGCTTGGGTGGTTTCTTAGCCCGTTAAATATTTCGTATGCTCTCTCGTCTAGCGTGCGTAGGATTCTTGTTTGTCCTGAGTGTCTGTATACATATCTCAAAGGTACGTACTTTGGTATCTTTAGTGCGTCTCTGACAATTTGATTTTGGGTGGTCGGTATCTTTTTCCTGTTTGTTTTACAGGTGTGTTCCCACGCAGCGGATGCATACGTTAGGACTGGCAGGATGATGCTATTCGCAACCCTGATTTTAGTTTGCTTCTTCTTCCTATGAGTATTGAGAGCTGACTTTTCAACGGTTTGGCTTTATACGTTCGCTGGTTAATGTGTTCAGTAAACGTTAGTTTCTTGTCAAGTAACACCCCTAGGTATTTTGCCTGGTTGGTCCATTCTACTGGGGTGTTTCCAATCGTGATATCTCGATTTGGTACACTTCTCGGAGGATTTTGATAATTTCCAGAAGACGGATTTATTGGGATTTAGCTCTTGGATATAGGTGTCCCAGCTTTCATTTCTATGATGTTGTAGTTGTCTTTTCACTCCCCTGTCGAGCTTGTTTGCAATGCTTTTGTCTTCTACTGTTCTTGTGCGGTATGCTCTTCTTCTTTTTCTGTTTTTTCTCTTTGATTAGGTTTTGAAGTTCTATACTTATATCCCTAAATCTTCCTTTTTGCCTGGTGATTGTTACGGTTTTGGAGCTGGCATCGATCGCATTAGTTATTGTTTGTTCTAGTTTTCTCATTCTTCTTGACAATGGTTTGCAAAACTTGCATTCTCCAAACCAACCAATCAGAAGCGATTATTTGAATCACATATATAACATTACACAGCTGTTGTACATCTGAATTGAGTAATGCAATAGAACGTGCGTTTTAAAGTAGTTTCTTAAGTTTTATTTTGAAAATGAATTCAGATGTAACACCCGCAGATATTTTGAATGGTGAGAAACCAAAGAAAGTTATTTCAACACCTAATAAGTCGAGGTTTATGTTATGATAAAATAAAACATTATAATCTCCCACTCACAAACACACGAAATAAAAAAAAGCGGTTATGTTTCCTCCTGATATATTAAAACAATTCATTTACCTATACAGTTTCTTCCTCCGGCACTAAACGGCAAATATGCAAACGGATGTCTTTTGGCAACATTTTCTGGTAAAAATCTATCAGGATCAAATCTCTCTGGATCCTCCCATACTTCCGCGTTATGATGCAAGTCATAAATAAATATAAGAACTGTCGAATTCTTAGGTATTGTATACCCAGAATGAGTGTGTAGAGTCTTTCCAGTTACTCGGGAAATAAATGGCACACTCGGATAAATACGTAAACATTCTTTAACGCATCTTTCCATGAACCTGAGCTCCCCTAGTTGGTTGTTGCGTTGGATATTGAGTTGTTCCTAAGACTGAGATAATCTCTTCATATATTTTTGCCTAAAAAATTTAGAATAAGAGTAAGTAATAAATAAAATCTTATACAGAATGTTTCTCCGAACATTCCACAATGTGTAAATTCTGTAATTTATTTTAATTTTTATTACATATCAACTTTTATTAATTGAAATGGAGTATAATTGAAGGGTACATGGAAAAAACCAGATATGTCACTTTTTATTGAAAATCTCAGTAGAGATGCCATTAAATTATTCGAGTGACGATCTATATTGTAGAGTACTAAAACTGAAAAAAAACCAGCTTAGTCCAAACGTCCAGGGGAAAAACCAGCAATCTCATGTAAACAAACCGGCTGATGCAATATTTATTTTAAGAAATGTGCCAGTATTATTGTAACCGCAAAAGTGTGTGTTTCGGAGGGTCCGTTAAGAACACCATTATGACTTCAAAGAAAAGGAAGACTACTGGCCGGATATCAGAGGATTCTAATATGTTGAAGTTATCAAATCATTTAATATTGCTTTTGGATACCCCAGAAGTGACACATGCGCAACGTGTGATGATTTCAAATTAAGCTTAAATGTTTGGCAACTACTGATTCACTTAAAGAATTAACTGTTATGAACTATTCGCATAAAATAAATGCGGAAGCATTCTATTTGACGAAAAGGCAAGCCAAAAAATCTGCAAAAAAAGCAACAAAAAGGAAGCCATTAACATTGATTTTTCAAAAAGTGTTTCAATTCCGAAAATTGCCACTAACAATGTGTATTATAAACGCCAATCGTCTATGTATGCCTTTACTGTACATGTCCTCTCTTCTGGTAAGTCTATTTTTATACATATCAGGAAAGAATGGCTAATAAGAATTAAACGAAGTTGCATCTTTTCTTCTCCATTTTATCAATAATTACTTACAAGACCATGTTAAAGAATCGCAAATCTTCTGTGACTCTGTCGGAAGTCGGAGGACAAAATAAAAACTTTATCATTTTTAGATTTATTAATTTTGTAGTTAACAATAAAATTCATAATCTGAAAGAAATAAATATCCCATTCCCTGTAAGAGGACATTCCATTTGCAGTGTGACAAAAAATGTAGGATTGTGGGATTTGAAGAGTTCCTTTGAGGTCCCGGAAAAGTATGAAGAAGTCATTAGGCATTCCCGTTCCAAACCATCGCCGTTTGTTATAGTGAGTATGTTACAAAACATGGTACTGAATTGTAAATCATTTTTAGACATAATATATTTACAAAAAACTCTGAATAACCGTAACCCATAAAAAAAACCAAAAAAAAACCAAAAAAAACAAACAAACCCAAAAA
>NW_027312022.1:0-78999 GCF_040954645.1 Diabrotica undecimpunctata
CTTGTAAGGGGCGACAAATAAGTAGGAGTCGAGAGGTGAAGAGTGTATGTGTGTGTGTGCCTGTGTGTGTGTGTTTGTATGTGTGTGTGTGCGTGTGTGTGTGTGTCTGTTCGGCTTGCAGAGATGAAAATACGGCCGAGCAAGAAGGATCTGCCTCTTGTAAGGGGCGACTAATAAGTAGGAGTCGGGAGGTGAAGAGTGTATGTGTGTGTGTGCGTTTGTGCGTGTGTGCGTGTGTATGTGCGTGTGTGAGTATGTGTGTGTGTTAGTTCGGCTTGCAGAAATAAGAACACGACCGAGGCAAAAAGGCCCTGCCTATCGTAAGAGGCGACTAATGGGTAGGAGTCGAGAGGTGAAGAGTGTATGTGTGTGTGTGTGTGCGTGTGTGCGTGTGTGTGCGTGTGTGAGTGTGTGTGTGTGTGTCTGTGAGGCTTGCAGAGATAAGAATACGGCCAAGGCAAGAAGACCCTGCCTGTTGTAAGGGGCGACTAATAGGTAGGAGTCAAGAGGTAAAGAGTGTATGTGTGTGTGTGCGTGTGTGTGTGTGTGTGTGTGCGTGTGTAAGTATGTGTGTGGGTCCGTTCGGCTTGCAGAGATAAAAATACGTCCGTCGCAAGAAGTCCCTGATGTCGTAAGAGGCGACTAATGGGTAGAAGTCGAGAGGTTAAGAGTATATTTGTGTGTGTGTGAGTGTGTGTGTGTGTCCGTTTGGCCCGCAGACATAAGAATACGTCGGTGGCAAGAAGGCCCTGCCTGTCTTAAGAGGCGACTAATGGATAGGAGACGAGAGGTGGAGTGCGTGTGCGTACGCGTGTGCGTGTGTGCGTGTGTGTGTGTGTAAGAGTGTGAGTCCGTTCGGCTTGCAGAGATAAGAACACGGCCGTGGCAAGAAGTCCCTGAATGTCGTAAGAGGCGACTAATGGGTAGGAGTCGAGAGGTGAAGCGTGTATGTGTGTGTGTGTGTGTGTGTCACACGCCATGCTTGCCATGCTTGCTGTAAGGAGTGACTAATTGGTAGGAGTCGAGAGATAAAGAGTGTATGTGTGTGTGTGTGTGTTTATTCCTTTGTGTGTGCGTGTGTAAGTGTGTGTGTGTATGTATGTGTGTGTCCGTTCGGCTCACAGAGATAAGAACTCGGCCGTGGCAAGAAGTTCCTGCCTGTCGTAAGATGCGACTAATGGGTAGGAGTCGAGAGGTGAAGAGTGTATGTGTGTGTGCGTGTGTGCGTGTGTGTGTGCGTGTGTGAGTATGTGTGTGTGTCCGTTCGGCTCGCAGAGATTAGAATACGGCCGAGGCCATAAGTCCATGCCTGTCGTAAGAGGCGACTAATGTGTATTAGTCGAGAGGTGAAGAGTGTATTTGTGTGTGTGTGTGTGCGTGTGCGTGTGTGTTTGAGTGTATGCGTGTGTGTGTGAATGTGTGTGTGTCCGTTCGGCTTGCAGAGATAAGAACACGACCGAGGCAAGAAGGCCCTGCCTATCGTAAGAGGCGACTAATAGGTAGGAGTCGAGAGGTGAAGAATATATATGTGTGTGCGTGTGTGCGTGTTTGTGTGTGTGTGAGTGTATGTGTGTGTGCGTGTGTACGTGCGTGTGTGCGTGTGTGTGTGTGAGTGTGTGTGTGTGTATGTGTGTGTGTGTCCCTTCGCTCGCAGAGATGAGAAAACAGCGGTGGCAAGAAGACCATGCCTGTCGTAAGAGGCGACTAATGGATAGGAGTCGAGAGGTGGAGAGTGTGTGCGTGTGCGTGTGCGTATGTGTTCGTGTGCGTGTGCGTGTCCGTTCGGCTTGCAGAGATAAGAACACGGCCGTGGCAAGAACTCCCTGCCTATCGTAAGAGGAGAATAATGGGTAGAAGTCGAGAGGTGAAGAGTGTATGTGTGTGTGTGCGTTTGTGCGTGCCTGTGTGAGTGTGTGTGTGTATGTGTGTGAGTCAGTGTGTGTGTTTCCGGTCGGCTCGCAGATATGAGAACACGGCCGTGGCAAGAAGGCCCTGCCTGTCGTAAGAGACGACTAATGGGTAGGAGTCGAAGGGTGAAGAGTGTATGTGTGTGTGTGTGCGTGTGTGGGTGTGTGTGCGTGTGTAAGTGTGTGTGTATGTGTGTGTGTGTGTCTGTTTGGCTTGCAGAGATAAGAATACGGCCGAGGCAAGAAGGCCCTGCCTCTTGTAAGGGGCGACTAATAAGTAGGAGTCGAGAGGTGAAGAGTGTATGTGTGTGTGTGCCTGTGTGCGTGTGTTTGTATGTGTGTGTGTGCGTGTGTGTGTGTGTGTGTGTCCGTTCGGCTTGCAGAGATGAAAATACGGTAGAGGCAAGAAGGATCTGCTTCTTGTAAGGGGCGACTAATAAGTAGGAGTCGGGAGGTGAAGAGTGTATGTGTGTGTGTGCGTTTGTGCGTGTGTGCGTGTGTATGTGCGTGTGTGAGTATGTGTGTGTGTTAGTTCGGCTTGCAGAAATAAGAACACGACCGAGGTAAAAAGGCCCTGCCTATCGTAAGAGGCGACTAATGGGTAGGAGTCGAGAGGTGAAGAGTGAATGTGTGTATGTGTGTGTGCGTGTGTGCGTGTGTGTGTGCGTGTGTGAGTATGTGTGTGTGTCCGTTCAGCTTGCAGAGATAAGAATACGTCCGTCGCAAGAAGGCCCTGCCTGTCGTAAGAGGCGACTAATGGGTAGGAGTCGAGAGGTGAAGAGTGTATGTGTGTGTGTGTGCGTGTGTGCGTGTGTGTGCGTGTGTGAGTGTGTGTGTGTGTGTGTGTCCGTGAGGCTTGCAGAGATAAGAATACGGCCAAGGCAAGAAGACCCTGCCTGTTGTAAGGGGCGACTAATAGGTAGGAGTCAAGAGGTAAAGAGTGTATGTGTGTGTGTGTGTGCGTGTGTGTGTGTGTGTGTGCGTGTGTGAGTATGTGTGTGGGTCCGTTCGGCTTGCAGAGATAAGAATACGTCCGTCGCAAGAAGTCCCTGATGTCGTAAGAGGCGACTAATGGGTAGAAGTCGAGAGGTTAAGAGTATATTTGTGTGTGTGTGATTGTGTGTGTGTGTGTCCGTTTGGCCCGCAGACATAAGAATACGTCCGTGGCAAGAAGGCCCTGCCTGTCTTAAGAGGCGACTAATGGATAGGAGACGAGAGGTGGAGTGTGTGTGCGTGTGCGTACGTGTGTGCGTGTGTGCGTGTGTGTGTGTGTAAGAGTGTGAGTCCGTTCGGCTCGCAGAGATAAGAACACGGCCGTGGCAAGAAGTCCCTGAATGTCGTAAGAGGCGACTAATGGGTAGGAGTCGAGAGGTGAAGCGTGTATGTGTGTGTGTGTGTGTGTGTGTGTGTGTGTGTGCAAGTGTGTGTGTGTGTCCGTTCGGCTCGCAGAGATAAGAATACGTCCGTGGCAAAAAGGCCCTGCCTGTCTTAAGAGGGGACTAATGGATGGGTGTCGAGAGGTGAAGAGTGTATGTGTGTGTGTGCGTGTGTGCGTGTGTGTGCATGTGTAAGTGTGTGTGTATGTGTGTGTGTGTGTGTTTCGCTTGCAGAGATTAGAATACGGCCGAGGCAAGAAGGCCCTGCCTCTTGTAATGGGCGACTAATAAGTAGGAGTCGAGAGGTGAAGAGTGTATGTGTGTGTGCGTGTGTGCGTGTGTATGCGTGTGTGAGTATGTGTGTGTGTTAGTTCGGCTTGCAGAGATAAGAACACGGCCGTGGCAAGAAGGCCCTGCCTGTCATAAGAGGCGACTAACGGGTAGGAGTCGAGAGGTAAAGAGTGTGTGTGTGTGTGTGTGCGTGTGTGCGTGTGTGTGCGTGTGTAAGCGTGTGTGAGTATGTGTGTGTGTTAGTTCGGCTTGCAGAGATAAGAACACGGGCGTGGCAAGAAGGCCCTGCCTATCGTAAGAGGCGACTAATAGGTAAGAGTCGAGAGGTGAAGAGTGTATGTGTGTGTGTGTGCGTGTGTGCGTGTGTGTGTGCGTGTGTGAGTATGTGTGCGTGTCCGTTCGGCTTGCAGAGATAAGAACACGGCCGAGGCAAGAAGGCCCTGCCTGTCGTTAGAGGCGACTAATAGGTAGGAGTCGAGCGGTGAAGAATGTATGTGTGTGTGCGTGTGTGCGTGTTTGTGTATGTGTGAGTGTATGTGTGTGTGCGTGTGTGCGTGCGTGTGTGTTTGTGTTTGTCAGTGTGTGTGTGTGTGTATGTGTGTGTGTCCCTTCGTCTCGCAGAGATAAGAAAACAGCCGTGGCAAGAAGGCCATGCAAATCGTACGGGGCGACTAATGGGTAGAAGTCGAAAGGTGAAGAGTGGGCGACTAATAAGTAGGAGTCGAGAGATGAAGAGTTTATGTGTGTGTGTGCGTGTGTACGTGTGTGTGTGCGTGTGTGAGTATGTGTGTGTGTCTGTTTGGCTTGCAGAGATGAGAATACGGCCGAGGCAAGAAGGCCCTGCCTCTTGTAATGGGCGACTAATAAGTAGGAGTCGAGAGGTGAAGAGTGTATGTGTGTGTGTGCGTGTGTGCGTGTGTATGCGTGTGTGAGTATGTGTGTGTGTTAGTTCGGCTCGCAGAGATAAGAACACGGCCGTGGCAAAAAGTCCCTGAATGTCGTAAGAGGCGACTAATGGGTAGGAGTCGAGAGGTGAAGCGTGTATGTGTGTGTGTGTGTGTGTGTGCAAGTGTGTGTGTGTCTGTTCGGCTCGCAGAGATAAGAATACGCCCGTGGCAAGAAGGCCCTGCCTGTCTTAAGAGGCGACTAATGGATGGGAGTCGAGAGGTGAAGAGTGTATGTGTGTGTGTGCGTGTGTGCGTGTGTGTGCATGTGTAAGTGTGTGTGTATGTGTGTGTGTGTGTGTTTGGCTTGCAGAGATTAGAATACGGCCGAGGCAAGAAGGCCCTGCCTCTTGTAATGTGCGACGAATAAGTAGGAGTCGAGAGGTGAGGAGTGTATGTGTGTGTGCGTGTGTATGCGTGTGTGAGTATGTGTGTGTGTTAGTTCGGCTTGCAGAGATAAGAACACGGCCGTGGCAAGAAGGCCCTGCCTATCGTAAGAGGCGACTAATAGGTAGGAGTCGAGAGGTGAAGAGTGTATGTGTGTGTGTGCGTGTGTACGTGTGTGTGTGCGTGTGTGAGTATGTGTGTGTGTCTGTTTGGCTTGCAGAGATGAGAATACGGCCGAGGCAAGAAGGCCCTGCCTCTTGTAATGGGCGACTAATAAGTAGGAGTCGAGAGGTGAAGAGTGTATGTGTGTGTGTGCGTGTGTGCGTGTGTATGCGTGTGTGAGTATGTGTGTGTGTTAGTTCGGCTCGCAGAGATAAGAACACGGCCGTGGCAAGAAGTCCCTGAATGTCGTAAGAGGCGACTAATGGGTAGGAGTCGAGAGGTGAAGCGTGTATGTGTGTGTGTGCGTGTGTGCGTGTGTGTGCATGTGTAAGTGTGTGTGTATGTGTGTGTGTGTGTGTGTTTGGCTTGCAGAGATTAGAATACGGCCGAGGCAAGAAGGCCCTGCCTATCGTAAGAGGCGACTAATAGGTAGGAGTCGAGAGGTGAAGAGTGTATGTGTGTGTGTGCGTGTGTACGTGTGTGTGTGCGTGTGTGAGTATGTGTGTGTGTCTGTTTGGCTTGCAGAGATGAGAATACGGCCGAGGCAAGAAGGCCCTGCCTCTTGTAATGGGCGACTAATAAGTAGGAGTCGAGAGGTGAAGAGTGTATGTGTGTGTGTGCGTGTGTGCGTGTGTATGCGTGTGTGAGTATGTGTGTGTGTGTTAGTTCGGCTCGCAGAGATAAGAATACGCCCGTGGCAAGAAGGCCCTGCCTGTCTTAAGAGGCGACTAATGGATGGGAGTCGAGAGGTGAAGAGTGTATGTGTGTGTGTGCGTGTGTGCGTGTGTGTGCATGTGTAAGTGTGTGTGTATGTGTGTGTGTGTGTGTGTTTGGCTTGCAGAGATTAGAATACGGCCGAGGCAAGAAGGCCCTGCCTCTTGTAATGTGCGACGAATAAGTAGGAGTCGAGAGGTGAGGAGTGTATGTGTGTGTGCGTGTGTATGCGTGTGTGAGTATGTGTGTGTGTTAGTTCGGCTTGCTGAGATAAGAACACGACCGAGGCAAGAAGGCCCTGCCTATCGTAAGAGGCGACTAATAGGTAGGAGTCGAGAGGTGAAGAGTGTATGTGTGTGTGTGCGTGTGTACGTGTGTGTGTGCGTGTGTGAGTATGTGTGTGTGTCTGTTTGGCTTGCAGAGATGAGAATACGGCCGAGGCAAGAAGGCCCTGCCTCTTGTAATGGGCGACTAATAAGTAGGAGTCGAGAGGTGAAGAGTGTATGTGTGTGTGTGCGTGTGTGCGTGTGTATGCGTGTGTGAGTATGTGTGTGTGTTAGTTCGGCTCGCAGAGATAAGAACACGGCCGTGGCAAGAAGTCCCTGAATGTCGTAAGAGGCGACTAATGGGTAGGAGTCGAGAGGTGAAGCGTGTATGTGTGTGTGTGTGTGTGTGCAAGTGTGTGTGTGTGTCTGTTCGGCTCGCAGAGATAAGAATACGCCCGTGGCAAGAAGGCCCTGCCTGTCTTAAGAGGCGACTAATGGATGGGAGTCGAGAGGTGAAGAGTGTATGTGTGTGTGTGCGTGTGTGCGTGTGTGTGCATGTGTAAGTGTGTGTGTATGTGTGTGTGTGTGTGTGTTTGGCTTGCAGAGATTAGAATACGGCCGAGGCAAGAAGGCCCTGCCTCTTGTAATGTGCGACGAATAAGTAGGAGTCGAGAGGTGAGGAGTGTATGTGTGTGTGCGTGTGTATGCGTGTGTGAGTATGTGTGTGTGTTAGTTCGGCTTGCAGAGATAAGAACACGGCCGTGGCAAGAAGGCCCTGCCTATCGTAAGAGGCGACTAATAGGTAGGAGTCGAGAGGTGAAGAGTGTATGTGTGTGTGAGTGCGTGTGTGCGTGTGTGTGTGCGTGTGTGAGTATGTGTGCGTGTCCGTTCGGCTTGCAGAGATAAGAACACGGCCGAGGCAAAAAGGCCCTGCCTGTCGTTAGAGGCGACTAATAGGTAGGAGTCGAGCGGTGAAGAATGTATGTGTGTGTGCGTGTGTGCGTGTTTGTGTATGTGTGAGTGTATGTGTGTGTGCGTGTGTGCGTGCGTGTGTGTTTGTGTTTGTCAGTGTGTGTGTGTATGTGTGTGTGTCCCTTCGTCTCGCAGAGATAAGAAAACAGCCGTGGCAAGAAGGCCATGCAAATCGTACGGGGCGACTAATGGGTAGAAGTCGAGAGGTGAAGAGTGGGCGACTAATAAGTAGGAGTCGAGAGATGAAGAGTTTATGTGTGTGTGCGTTTGTGCGTGTGAGTGTGCGTGTGTGAGTATGTGTGTGTGTTAGTTCGGCTTGCTGAGATAAGAGCACGACCGAGGCAAGAAGGCCCTGCCTATCGTAAGAGGCGACTAATAGGTAGGAGTCGAGAGGTGAAGAGTGTATGTGTGTGTGTGCGTGTGTACGTGTGTGTGTGCGTGTGTGAGTATGTGTGTGTGTCCGTTCGGCTTGCAGAGATAAGAACACGGCTGAGGCAAGAAGGCCCTGCCTGTCGTAAGAGGCGACTAATAGGTAGGAGTCGAGAGGTGAAGAATGTATGTGTGTGTGCGTGTGTGCGTGTTTGTGTGTGTGTGTGTGAGTGTATGTGTGTGTGCGTGTGTACGTGCGTGTGTGCGTGTGTGTGTGTGAGTGTGTGTGTGAGTATGTGTGTGTGTTAGTTCGGCTTGCAGAGATAAGAACACGACCGAGGCAAGAAGGCCCTGCCTCTCGTAAGAGGCGACTAATAGGTAGGAGTGGAGAGGTGAAGAGTTTATGTGTGTGTGCGTTTGTGCGTGTGAGTGTGCGTGTGTGAGTATGTGTGTGTGTTAGTTCGGCTTGCAGAGATAAGAACACGACCGAGGCAAGAAGGCCCTGCCTGTCGTAAGAGGCGACTAATGAATAGGAGTCAAGAGGTGAAGATTGTATGTGTGCGTGCGTGTGTGCGTGTGTGTGTGTGTGAGTGTGTGTGTGTATGTATGTGTGTGTCTGTTCGGCTCGCAGAGATTAGAATACGGCCGAGGCAATAAGTCCATGCCTGTCGTAAGAGGCGACTAATGGGTAGGAGTCGAGAGGTGAAGAGTGTATTTGTGTGTGTGTGTGTGTGTGTGTGCGTGTGTGCGTGTGTGTGTGAGTGTGTGCGTGTGTGTGTGTGAGTGTGTGTGTGTCCGTTCGGCTTGCAGAGATAAGAACACGGCCGTGGCAAGAAGTCCCTGCCTGTCGTAAGAGGCGACTAATGAATAGGAGTCGAGAGGTGAAGAGTGTATGTGTGTGTGTGTGTGCGTGTGTTTGTGCGTGTGTGAGTGTGTGTGTATATGTGTGTGTGTCTGTTTGGCTTGCAGAGATAAGAATACGGCCGAGGCATGAAGGCCATGCTTGCTGTAAGGAGCGACTAATGGGTAGGAGTCGAGAGATAAAAAGTGTACGTGTGTGTGAGTTCGTTTGTGTGTACGTGTGTATGTGTTTGTGCGTGTGTAAGTGTGTGTGTGGGTGTATGGGTGTGTGTGTCCGTTCGGCTTGCATAGATAAGAACACGACCGAGGCAAGAAGGCCCTGCCTATCGTAATAGGCGGCTAATAGGTAGGAGTCGAGAGGTGAAGAGTGTATGTGTGTGTTTGCGTGTGTACGTGTGTGTGTGCGTGTGTGAGTATGTGTGTGTCCGTTCGGCTTGCAGAGATAAGAACACGGCCGAGGCAAGAAGGCCCTGCCTGTCGTAAGAGAAGAATAATGGGTAGGAGTCGAGAGGTGAGGAGTGTATGTATGTCTGTGCGTGTGTGCGTGCGTGTGTGAGTTTGTGTGTGTATGTGTGTGTGTTAATGTGTGTGTGTCCGGTCGGCTTACAGAGATGAGAACACGGCCGTGGCAAGAAGGCCCTGCCTGTCGTAAGAGGCGACTAATGGGTAGGAGTCGAGAGGTGAAGAGTGTATGTGTGTATGTGTGTGTGTGTGCGTGTGTGTGCGTGTGTAAGTGTGTGTGTGTATGTGTGTGTGTCTGTTTGGCTTGCAGAGATAAGAATACGGCTGAGGCATGAAGGCCATGCTTGCTGTAAGGAGCGACTAATGGGTAGGAGTCGAGAGATAAAAAGTGTACATGTGTGTGAGTTCGTTTGTGTGTACGTGTGTATGTGTTTGTGCGTGTGTAAGTGTGTGTGTGGGTGTATGGGTGTGTGTGTCCGTTCGGCTTGCATAGATAAGAACACGACCGAGGCAAGAAGGCCCTGCCTATCGTAATAGGCGGCTAATAGGTAGGAGTCGAGAGGTGAAGAGTGTATGTGTGTGTTTGCGTGTGTACGTGTGTGTGTGCGTGTGTGAGTATGTGTGTGTCCGTTCGGCTTGCAGAGATAAGAACACGGCCGAGGCAAGAAGGCCCTGCCTGTCGTAAGAGAAGAATAATGGGTAGGAGTCGAGAGGTGAGGAGTGTATGTATGTCTGTGCGTGTATGCGTGCGTGTGTGAGTTTGTGTGTGTATGTGTGTGTGTTAATGTGTGTGTGTCCGGTCGGCTTACAGAGATGAGAACACGGCCAAGGCAATAAGTCCATGCCTGTCGTAAGAGGCGACTAATGGGTAGGAGTCGAGAGGTGAAGCGTGTATGTGTGTGTGTGTGTGTGTGTGCAAGTGTGTGTGTGTCTGTTCGGCTCGCAGAGATAAGAATACGCCCGTGGCAAGAAGGCCCTGCCTGTCTTAAGAGGCGACTAATGGATGGGAGTCGAGAGGTGAAGAGTGTATGTGTGTGTTTGCGTGTGTACGTGTGTGTGTGCGTGTGTGAGTATGTGTGTGTCCGTTCGGCTTGCAGAGATAAGAACACGGGCGTGGCAAGAAGGCCCTGCCTATCGTAAGAGGCGACTAATAGGTAAGAGTCGAGAGGTGAAGAGTGTATGTGTGTGTGTGTGCGTGTGTGCGTGTGTGTGTGCGTGTGTGAGTATGTGTGCGTGTCCGTTCGGCTTGCAGAGATAAGAACACGGCCGAGGCAAGAAGGCCCTGCCTGTCGTTAGAGGCGACTAATAGGTAGGAGTCGAGCGGTGAAGAATGTATGTGTGTGTGCGTGTGTGCGTGTTTGTGTATGTGTGAGTGTATGTGTGTGTGCGTGTGTGCGTGCGTGTGTGTTTGTGTTTGTCAGTGTGTGTGTGTGTGTATGTGTGTGTGTCCCTTCGTCTCGCAGAGATAAGAAAACAGCCGTGGCAAGAAGGCCATGCAAATCGTACGGGGCGACTAATGGGTAGAAGTCGAAAGGTGAAGAGTGGGCGACTAATAAGTAGGAGTCGAGAGATGAAGAGTTTATGTGTGTGTGTGCGTGTGTACGTGTGTGTGTGCGTGTGTGAGTATGTGTGTGTGTCTGTTTGGCTTGCAGAGATGAGAATACGGCCGAGGCAAGAAGGCCCTGCCTCTTGTAATGGGCGACTAATAAGTAGGAGTCGAGAGGTGAAGAGTGTATGTGTGTGTGTGCGTGTGTGCGTGTGTATGCGTGTGTGAGTATGTGTGTGTGTTAGTTCGGCTCGCAGAGATAAGAACACGGCCGTGGCAAAAAGTCCCTGAATGTCGTAAGAGGCGACTAATGGGTAGGAGTCGAGAGGTGAAGCGTGTATGTGTGTGTGTGTGTGTGTGTGCAAGTGTGTGTGTGTCTGTTCGGCTCGCAGAGATAAGAATACGCCCGTGGCAAGAAGGCCCTGCCTGTCTTAAGAGGCGACTAATGGATGGGAGTCGAGAGGTGAAGAGTGTATGTGTGTGTGTGCGTGTGTGCGTGTGTGTGCATGTGTAAGTGTGTGTGTATGTGTGTGTGTGTGTGTTTGGCTTGCAGAGATTAGAATACGGCCGAGGCAAGAAGGCCCTGCCTCTTGTAATGTGCGACGAATAAGTAGGAGTCGAGAGGTGAGGAGTGTATGTGTGTGTGCGTGTGTATGCGTGTGTGAGTATGTGTGTGTGTTAGTTCGGCTTGCAGAGATAAGAACACGGCCGTGGCAAGAAGGCCCTGCCTATCGTAAGAGGCGACTAATAGGTAGGAGTCGAGAGGTGAAGAGTGTATGTGTGTGTGTGCGTGTGTACGTGTGTGTGTGCGTGTGTGAGTATGTGTGTGTGTCTGTTTGGCTTGCAGAGATGAGAATACGGCCGAGGCAAGAAGGCCCTGCCTCTTGTAATGGGCGACTAATAAGTAGGAGTCGAGAGGTGAAGAGTGTATGTGTGTGTGTGCGTGTGTGCGTGTGTATGCGTGTGTGAGTATGTGTGTGTGTTAGTTCGGCTCGCAGAGATAAGAACACGGCCGTGGCAAGAAGTCCCTGAATGTCGTAAGAGGCGACTAATGGGTAGGAGTCGAGAGGTGAAGCGTGTATGTGTGTGTGTGCGTGTGTGCGTGTGTGTGCATGTGTAAGTGTGTGTGTATGTGTGTGTGTGTGTGTGTTTGGCTTGCAGAGATTAGAATACGGCCGAGGCAAGAAGGCCCTGCCTATCGTAAGAGGCGACTAATAGGTAGGAGTCGAGAGGTGAAGAGTGTATGTGTGTGTGTGCGTGTGTACGTGTGTGTGTGCGTGTGTGAGTATGTGTGTGTGTCTGTTTGGCTTGCAGAGATGAGAATACGGCCGAGGCAAGAAGGCCCTGCCTCTTGTAATGGGCGACTAATAAGTAGGAGTCGAGAGGTGAAGAGTGTATGTGTGTGTGTGCGTGTGTGCGTGTGTATGCGTGTGTGAGTATGTGTGTGTGTGTTAGTTCGGCTCGCAGAGATAAGAATACGCCCGTGGCAAGAAGGCCCTGCCTGTCTTAAGAGGCGACTAATGGATGGGAGTCGAGAGGTGAAGAGTGTATGTGTGTGTGTGCGTGTGTGCGTGTGTGTGCATGTGTAAGTGTGTGTGTATGTGTGTGTGTGTGTGTGTTTGGCTTGCAGAGATTAGAATACGGCCGAGGCAAGAAGGCCCTGCCTCTTGTAATGTGCGACGAATAAGTAGGAGTCGAGAGGTGAGGAGTGTATGTGTGTGTGCGTGTGTATGCGTGTGTGAGTATGTGTGTGTGTTAGTTCGGCTTGCTGAGATAAGAACACGACCGAGGCAAGAAGGCCCTGCCTATCGTAAGAGGCGACTAATAGGTAGGAGTCGAGAGGTGAAGAGTGTATGTGTGTGTGTGCGTGTGTACGTGTGTGTGTGCGTGTGTGAGTATGTGTGTGTGTCTGTTTGGCTTGCAGAGATGAGAATACGGCCGAGGCAAGAAGGCCCTGCCTCTTGTAATGGGCGACTAATAAGTAGGAGTCGAGAGGTGAAGAGTGTATGTGTGTGTGTGCGTGTGTGCGTGTGTATGCGTGTGTGAGTATGTGTGTGTGTTAGTTCGGCTCGCAGAGATAAGAACACGGCCGTGGCAAGAAGTCCCTGAATGTCGTAAGAGGCGACTAATGGGTAGGAGTCGAGAGGTGAAGCGTGTATGTGTGTGTGTGTGTGTGTGCAAGTGTGTGTGTGTGTCTGTTCGGCTCGCAGAGATAAGAATACGCCCGTGGCAAGAAGGCCCTGCCTGTCTTAAGAGGCGACTAATGGATGGGAGTCGAGAGGTGAAGAGTGTATGTGTGTGTGTGCGTGTGTGCGTGTGTGTGCATGTGTAAGTGTGTGTGTATGTGTGTGTGTGTGTGTGTTTGGCTTGCAGAGATTAGAATACGGCCGAGGCAAGAAGGCCCTGCCTCTTGTAATGTGCGACGAATAAGTAGGAGTCGAGAGGTGAGGAGTGTATGTGTGTGTGCGTGTGTATGCGTGTGTGAGTATGTGTGTGTGTTAGTTCGGCTTGCAGAGATAAGAACACGGCCGTGGCAAGAAGGCCCTGCCTATCGTAAGAGGCGACTAATAGGTAGGAGTCGAGAGGTGAAGAGTGTATGTGTGTGTGAGTGCGTGTGTGCGTGTGTGTGTGCGTGTGTGAGTATGTGTGCGTGTCCGTTCGGCTTGCAGAGATAAGAACACGGCCGAGGCAAAAAGGCCCTGCCTGTCGTTAGAGGCGACTAATAGGTAGGAGTCGAGCGGTGAAGAATGTATGTGTGTGTGCGTGTGTGCGTGTTTGTGTATGTGTGAGTGTATGTGTGTGTGCGTGTGTGCGTGCGTGTGTGTTTGTGTTTGTCAGTGTGTGTGTGTATGTGTGTGTGTCCCTTCGTCTCGCAGAGATAAGAAAACAGCCGTGGCAAGAAGGCCATGCAAATCGTACGGGGCGACTAATGGGTAGAAGTCGAGAGGTGAAGAGTGGGCGACTAATAAGTAGGAGTCGAGAGATGAAGAGTTTATGTGTGTGTGCGTTTGTGCGTGTGAGTGTGCGTGTGTGAGTATGTGTGTGTGTTAGTTCGGCTTGCTGAGATAAGAGCACGACCGAGGCAAGAAGGCCCTGCCTATCGTAAGAGGCGACTAATAGGTAGGAGTCGAGAGGTGAAGAGTGTATGTGTGTGTGTGCGTGTGTACGTGTGTGTGTGCGTGTGTGAGTATGTGTGTGTGTCCGTTCGGCTTGCAGAGATAAGAACACGGCTGAGGCAAGAAGGCCCTGCCTGTCGTAAGAGGCGACTAATAGGTAGGAGTCGAGAGGTGAAGAATGTATGTGTGTGTGCGTGTGTGCGTGTTTGTGTGTGTGTGTGTGAGTGTATGTGTGTGTGCGTGTGTACGTGCGTGTGTGCGTGTGTGTGTGTGAGTGTGTGTGTGAGTATGTGTGTGTGTTAGTTCGGCTTGCAGAGATAAGAACACGACCGAGGCAAGAAGGCCCTGCCTCTCGTAAGAGGCGACTAATAGGTAGGAGTGGAGAGGTGAAGAGTTTATGTGTGTGTGCGTTTGTGCGTGTGAGTGTGCGTGTGTGAGTATGTGTGTGTGTTAGTTCGGCTTGCAGAGATAAGAACACGACCGAGGCAAGAAGGCCCTGCCTGTCGTAAGAGGCGACTAATGAATAGGAGTCAAGAGGTGAAGATTGTATGTGTGCGTGCGTGTGTGCGTGTGTGTGTGTGTGAGTGTGTGTGTGTATGTATGTGTGTGTCTGTTCGGCTCGCAGAGATTAGAATACGGCCGAGGCAATAAGTCCATGCCTGTCGTAAGAGGCGACTAATGGGTAGGAGTCGAGAGGTGAAGAGTGTATTTGTGTGTGTGTGTGTGTGTGTGTGCGTGTGTGCGTGTGTGTGTGAGTGTGTGCGTGTGTGTGTGTGAGTGTGTGTGTGTCCGTTCGGCTTGCAGAGATAAGAACACGGCCGTGGCAAGAAGTCCCTGCCTGTCGTAAGAGGCGACTAATGAATAGGAGTCGAGAGGTGAAGAGTGTATGTGTGTGTGTGTGTGCGTGTGTTTGTGCGTGTGTGAGTGTGTGTGTATATGTGTGTGTGTCTGTTTGGCTTGCAGAGATAAGAATACGGCCGAGGCATGAAGGCCATGCTTGCTGTAAGGAGCGACTAATGGGTAGGAGTCGAGAGATAAAAAGTGTACGTGTGTGTGAGTTCGTTTGTGTGTACGTGTGTATGTGTTTGTGCGTGTGTAAGTGTGTGTGTGGGTGTATGGGTGTGTGTGTCCGTTCGGCTTGCATAGATAAGAACACGACCGAGGCAAGAAGGCCCTGCCTATCGTAATAGGCGGCTAATAGGTAGGAGTCGAGAGGTGAAGAGTGTATGTGTGTGTTTGCGTGTGTACGTGTGTGTGTGCGTGTGTGAGTATGTGTGTGTCCGTTCGGCTTGCAGAGATAAGAACACGGCCGAGGCAAGAAGGCCCTGCCTGTCGTAAGAGAAGAATAATGGGTAGGAGTCGAGAGGTGAGGAGTGTATGTATGTCTGTGCGTGTGTGCGTGCGTGTGTGAGTTTGTGTGTGTATGTGTGTGTGTTAATGTGTGTGTGTCCGGTCGGCTTACAGAGATGAGAACACGGCCGTGGCAAGAAGGCCCTGCCTGTCGTAAGAGGCGACTAATGGGTAGGAGTCGAGAGGTGAAGAGTGTATGTGTGTATGTGTGTGTGTGTGCGTGTGTGTGCGTGTGTAAGTGTGTGTGTGTATGTGTGTGTGTCTGTTTGGCTTGCAGAGATAAGAATACGGCTGAGGCATGAAGGCCATGCTTGCTGTAAGGAGCGACTAATGGGTAGGAGTCGAGAGATAAAAAGTGTACATGTGTGTGAGTTCGTTTGTGTGTACGTGTGTATGTGTTTGTGCGTGTGTAAGTGTGTGTGTGGGTGTATGGGTGTGTGTGTCCGTTCGGCTTGCATAGATAAGAACACGACCGAGGCAAGAAGGCCCTGCCTATCGTAATAGGCGGCTAATAGGTAGGAGTCGAGAGGTGAAGAGTGTATGTGTGTGTTTGCGTGTGTACGTGTGTGTGTGCGTGTGTGAGTATGTGTGTGTCCGTTCGGCTTGCAGAGATAAGAACACGGCCGAGGCAAGAAGGCCCTGCCTGTCGTAAGAGAAGAATAATGGGTAGGAGTCGAGAGGTGAGGAGTGTATGTATGTCTGTGCGTGTATGCGTGCGTGTGTGAGTTTGTGTGTGTATGTGTGTGTGTTAATGTGTGTGTGTCCGGTCGGCTTACAGAGATGAGAACACGGCCAAGGCAATAAGTCCATGCCTGTCGTAAGAGGCGACTAATGGGTAGGAGTCGAGAGGTGAAGAGTGTATTTGTGTGTGTGTGTGTGTGTGCGTGTGTGCGTGTGTGTGTGAGTGTGTGCGTGTGTGTGTGTGAGTGTGTGTGTGTCCGTTCGGCTTGCAGAGATAAGAACACGGCCGTGGCAAGAAGGCCCTGCCTGTCGTAAGAGAAGAATAATGGGTAGGAGTCGAGAGGTGAGGAGTGTATGTATGTCTGTGCGTGTGTGCGTGCGTGTGTGAGTTTGTGTGTGTATGTGTGTGTGTTAATGTGTGTGTGTCCGGTCGGCTTACAGAGATGAGAACACGGCCGTGGCAAGAAGGCCCTGCCTGTCGTAAGAGGCGACTAATGGGTAGGAGTCGAGAGGTGAAGAGTGTATGTGTGTATGTGTGTGTGTGTGCGTGTGTGTGCGTGTGTAAGTGTGTGTGTGTATGTGTGTGTGTCTGTTTGGCTTGCAGAGATAAGAATACGGCCGAGGCATGAAGGCCATGCTTGCTGTAAGGAGCGACTAATGGGTAGGAGTCGAGAGATAAAAAGTGTACGTGTGTGTGAGTTCGTTTGTGTGTACGTGTGTATGTGTTTGTGCGTGTGTAAGTGTGTGTGTGGGTGTATGGGTGTGTGTGTCCGTTCGGCTTGCATAGATAAGAACACGACCGAGGCAAGAAGGCCCTGCCTATCGTAATAGGCGGCTAATAGGTAGGAGTC
This sequence comes from Diabrotica undecimpunctata, assembly GCF_040954645.1. NCBI lineage: Eukaryota > Metazoa > Arthropoda > Insecta > Coleoptera > Chrysomelidae > Diabrotica > Diabrotica undecimpunctata. Next base: position 16,256 of record NW_027312022.1, read on the forward strand.
GAGAGGTGAAGAGTGTATGTGTGTGTTTACGTGTGTACGTGTGTGTGTGCGTGTGTGAGTATGTGTGTGTCCGTTCGGCTTGCAGAGATAAGAACACGGCCGAGGCAAGAAGGCCCTGCCTGTCGTAAGAGGCGACTAATAGGTAGGAGTCGAGAGGTGAAGAATGTATGTGTGTGTGCGTGTGTGCGTGTTTGTGTGTGTGTGTGTGAGTGTATGTGTGTGTGCGTGTGTACGTGCGTGTGTGTGTGTGTGTGTGAGTGTGTATGTGTCCGTTCGGCTTGCAGAGATAAGAACACGGCCGTGGCAAGAAGTCCCTGCCTGTCGTAAGAGGCGACTAATGAATAGGAGTCGAGAGGTGAAGAGTGTATGTGTGTGTGTGTGTGCGTGTGTTTGTGCGTGTGTGAGTGTGTGTGTATATGTGTGTGTGTCCGTTTGGCTTGCAGGAATAAGAATGCGGCCGAGGCAAGAAGGCCCTGCCTGTCGTAAGAGAAGAATAATGGGTAGGAGTCGAAAGGTGAAGAATGTATGTATATCTGTGCGTGTGTGCGTGCGTGTGTGAGTGTGTGTGTGTATGTGTGTGTGTTAGTGTGTGTGTGTGCCGGTCGGCTCACAGAGATGAGAACACGGCCGTGGCAAGAAGGCCCTGCCTGTCGTAAGAAGCGACTAATGGGTGGGGAGTCGAGAGATGAAGAGTGTACGTGTGTGTGCGTGTGTTCGTTTGTGTGTACGTGTGTATGTGTTTGTGCGTGTGTAAGTGTGTGTGTGTGTATGGGTGTGTGTGTACTTTCGACTTGCATAGATAAGAATACGGCCGTGGCAAGAAGGCCATGCTTGCTGTAAGGAGCGACTAATTGGTAGGAGTCGAGAGATAAAGAGTGTATGTGTGTGTGTGTTTATTCCTGTGTGTGTGCGTGTGTAGGTGTGTGTGTGTATGTATGTGTGTGTCCGTTCGGCTCACAGAGATAAGAACTCGGCCGTGGCAAGAACTCCCTGCCTATCGTAAGAGGAGAATAATGGGTAGAAGTCGAGAGGTGAAGAGTGTATGTGTGTGTGTGTGCGTTTGTGCGTGCCTGTGTGAGTGTGTGTGTATGTGTGTGAGTCAGTGTGTGTGTTTCCGGTCGGCTCGCAGATATGAGAACACGGCCGTTGCAAGAAGGCCCTGCCTGTCGTAAGAGACGACTAATGGGTAGGAGTCGAGAGGTGAAGAGTGTATGTGTGTGTGTGTGTGCGTGTGTGGGTGTGTGTGCGTGCGTAAGTGTGTGTGTATGTGTGTGTGTTTGTCTGTTTGGCTTGCAGAGATAAGAATACGGCCGAGGCAAGAAGGTCCTGCCTCTTGTAAGGGGCGACTAATAAGTAGGAGTCGAGAGGTGAAGAGTGTATGTGTGTGTGTGCCTGTGTGCGTGTGTTTGTATGTGTGTGTGTGCGTGTGTGTGTGTGTGTGTGTCCGTTCGGCTTGCAGAGATAAGAACACGGCCGAGGCAAGAAGGCCCTGCCTGTCGTAAGAGGCGACTAATAGATAGGAGTCGAGAGGTGAAGAATGTATGTGTGTGTGCGTGTGTGCGTGCGTGTGTGCGTGTGCGTGTGCGTGTGTGCGTGCGTGTGTGCGTGTGTGTGTGTTTGTGAGTGTGTGTGTAAGTATGTGTGTGAGTGTGTGTGTATGTATGTGTGTGTCCGTTCGGCTCGCAGAGATTAGAATACGGCCGAGGCAATGAGTCCATGCCTGTCGTAAAAGGCGACTAATAAATAGGATTCGAGAGGTGAAGAGTGAATGTGTGTGTGTGTGTGTGCGTGTGTTTGTGCGTGTGTGAGTGTATGTATATATGTTCGTGTGTCCGTTTGGCTTGCCGAGATAAGAATACGGCCGAGGCAAGAAGGCCCTGCCTGTCGTAAGAGAAGAATAATGGGTAGGAGTCGAGAGGTGAAGAGTGTATGTATGTCTGTGCGTGTGTGCGTGCGTGTGTGAGTGTGTGTGTGTATGTGTGTGTGTGTGTCAGTGTGTGTGTGTCCGGTCGGCTCACAAAGATAAAAACACGGCCGTGGCAAGAAGGCCCTGCCTGTCGTAAGAGGCGACTAATGGGTAGGTGTCGAGAGGTGAAGAGTGTATGTGTGTGTGTGTGCGTGTGTGCGTGTGTGTGGGTGTGTAAGTGTGTGTGTGTTTGTGCGTGTGTAAGTGTGTGTGTGTATGGGTGTGTGTGTCCGTTCGACTTGCATAGATAAAAATACGGCCGTGGCAAGAAGGCCATGCTTGCTGTAAGGAGCGACTAATTGGTAGGAGTCGAGAGATAAAGAGTGTATGTGTGTGTGTGTGTTTGTTCCATTGTGTGTGCGTGTGTAAGTGTGTGTGTGTGTGTATGTATGTGTGTGTCCGTTCGGCTCACAGAGATAAGAACTCGGCCGTGGCAAGAAGTTCGTGCCTGTCGTAAGATGCGACTAATGGGTAGGAGTCGAGAGGTGAAGAGTGTATGTGTGTGTGCGTGTGTGCGTGTGTGTGTGCGTGTGTGAGTATGTGTGTGTGTCCGTTCGGCTTGCAGAGATAAGAACACGGCCGTGGCAAGAAGTCCCTGCCTATCGTAATAGGAGAATAATGGGTAGAAGTCGAGAGGTGAAGAGTGTATGTGTGTGTGCGTGTGTGCGTGCCTGTGTGAGTGTGTGTGTGTATGTGTGTGTGTCAGTGTGTGTGTTTCCGGTCGGCTCGCAGAGATAAGAACACGGCCGTGGCAAGAAGGCCCTGCCTCTTGTAAGGGCGACTAATAGGTAGGAGTCGAGAGGTGAATAGTGTATGTGTGTGTGTGTGCGTGTGTGTGTGTGTTTGTGCGTGTGTGAGTGTGTGTGTTGTAACGATAAGACTACCAAAGAGAATTGAAGTACTATTGTAAAAATAATACCTCAATCAACCATTGGAGCTTATCGTCTATACCTTGCCTAGCTCAGTATCTCAAGGGTGAGTTCGTCTTGTCTTAAACTAGGGATTGAGCCTGAGTTCTCAGTTGATAGCAAATAAGACAAATCTTAACCAAACATATTTATTTAAATGAATAAAAAACCAATAATTAACCCTGCCAAAGCTTAACAGTTAGTAGGTGTTACTTATTGCTTCGATGGGCTGCTTGTGTGTTCTAGCTGTTGGGTCCTCCAATTAGAATTTGTGGCTTCTGGAGAGCTGCAGTCACACGTGGCTGTATGTCCGGACTAAGTTTTGGTGTCCAATAAACCAATAAATTCAACAACTCCAATTAAGTTTTGATGTGTCCAACAAACCCAATAAAATATCCAGTAAACCAATAAAGTTTTGATATCTCCAATAAACTAAAAGGATAAGAAACAACTTGCGTTAGAAACACATTAAAAAGAAAGGTTTAACTTCCTTGCCATCTTACAAAATCTACACTTAAACAAATAGCGTATGGCAAGGATAAAATGAAATATGAATGTTACTACTTAGTTAAATTCTGTTAAAGAGTCCTAATGCATATATCAGAAAAAAAATGTGCTTTCGAAAGAAAGTAAGGTTACATTGGAAATGCGGTCAGAATTATAGAATAAATATCACAATGAAAGTACTTACCCCAAGAGAATTTGTAGACCATAAAAATGAGTCTTATAATAATTTTTGCCTTCTTTTATAAATTTCAAAAAAAGCAAAAAATAATCCCACTACAGAAAAGTTGTTTTGACAGAAAGTGGAAGACTGAATGAGGTTAGCACAGATGTCATAGGATGTTGCTATAGATATCATGAAACTAGCTTGTCAGTGAACACGGAACAGAATAGTCTGCCGAACAAAAGTGAGAGGGCGAATATTTATTCTATGGGACAGAAAGAGAGAAAAAAAATAAAGACAGAGGAAGAAGAGAAAAACAGGGGCGCCAACTATTTTTATAAATAAAAAAATAGTAAAAATTAAACTGAAGATAAAGAAATTAATAAATTAATAAAGAAATTAAAATGAAATAATTATTAAAATATAAATTAATAGAGATGTGACGTTTATAACGATACAGTGTGTATGTATGTGTGTGTCCATTCGGCTGGCAGAGATTAGAATACGGCCGAGGAAAGTAGGCCATGCCTGTCGTAAGAGGCGACTAATGGGTAGGAGTCGAGAGGTGAAGAGTGTATTTGTGTGTGTGTGCGTGTGTTCGTGCGTGTGTGAGTGTGTGTGTGTATGTGTGTATATGGGTGTGTGTGTCCGTTCGGCTTGCAGAGATAAGAATACGGCCGTGGCAAGAAGGCCATACTTGTTGTAAGGAGCGACCAAGTGGTAGGAGTCGAGAGATGAAGAGTGTATGTGTGTGTGTGTTCGTTTGTGTGTGCGTGTGTAAGTGTGTGTGTGTATGTATGTAAGTGTCCGTTCGGCTCGCAGAGATTAGAATACGGCCGAGGCAAGAAGGAAATGCCTGTCGTAAGAGGCGTCTAATGGGTAGGAGTCGAGAAGTGAACAGTGTATTTGTGTGTGTGTGTCCGTGCGTGTGTGTGTGAGTGTGTGTGTCCGTTCGGCTCGCAAAAATAAGAACTCGGCCGTAGCAAGAAGTCCCTGCCTGTCCTAAGAGGCGACTAATGGGTAGGAGTCGAGAGGTGGAGAGTGTGTCCGTGTGCGTGTACGTGTGCGTGTGTGCGTGTGTATGTGCGTGTGTGAGTGTGTGCGTGCGTGTGTGTGTGAGTGTGTATCCGTTCGGCTTGCAGAGATAAAAATACGGCCGTGGCAAGAAGACCTTGCCTGTCTTAAGAGGCGACTAATGGATAGGAGTCGAGAGGTGGAGAGTGTGTGCGTGTGCGTGTACGTGTGCGTGTGTGTGTGCGTGTGTGCGTGCGTGTGTGTGTAAGAGTGTGTGTGTGTCCGTTCGGCTCGCAGAGGTAAGAACACGGCCGGGGCAAGAAGGCCCTGCCTCTCGTAAGAGGCGACTAAAAGGTAGTAGTCGAGAGGTAAAGAGTGTATGTGTGTGTGTGACTGTGTGTGTGTGTCCGCTCGGCTCGCAGAGATAAAAATACGGCTATGGCAAGAAGGCCCTGCCTGTCTTAAGAGGCGACTAATGGATAGGAGTCGAGAAGTGGAGAGTGTGTGCGTGTGCGTGTGTGCGTGTGTGCGTGTGTGTGTGCGTGTGTGCGTGCGTGTGTGTTTAAGAGTGTGTGTGTCCGTTCGGCTCGCAGAGATAAGAACACGGCCGTGGCAAGAAGTCCCTGAATGGCGTAAGAGGCGACTAATGGGTAGTAGTCGAGAGGTGAAGCGTGTATGTGTGTGTGTGTGTGTGTGCAAGTGTGTGTGTATGTGTCCGTTCGGCTCGCAGAGATAAGAATACGTCCGTGGCAAGAAGGCCCTGCCTGTCTTAAGAGGCGACTAATGGATGGGAGTCGAGAGGTGAAGAGTGTATGTGTGTGTGTGCGTGTGTGTGCATGTGTAAGTGTGTGTGTATGTGTGTGTGTGTGTGTGTGTGTTTGGCTTGCAGAGATTAGAATACGGCCGAGGCAAGAAGGCCCTGCCTCTTGTAATGGGCGACTAATAAGTAGGAGTGAAGAGTGTATGTGTGTGTGTGCGTGTGTGCGTGTGTATGCGTGTGTGAGTATGTGTGTGTGTTAGTTCGGCTTGCAGAGATAAGAACACGGCCGTGGCAAGAAGGCCCTGCCTGTCGTAAGAGGCGACTAATGGGTAGGAGTCGAGAGGTAAAGAGTGTATGTGTGTGTGTGCGTGTGTGCGTGTGTGTGCGTGTGTAAGCGTGTGTGTATGTGTGTGTCTGTTTTGCTTGCAGAGATAAGAAGACGGCCGAGGCAAGAAGGCCCTGCCTCTTGTAATGGGCGACTAATAAGTAGGAGTCGAGAGGTGAAGAGTGTCTGTGTGTGTGCGTGTGTGCGTGTGTGTGTGCGTGTGTGAGTATGTGTGTGTCCGTCCGACTTGCAGAGATAAAAACACGGCCAAGGCAAGAAGGCCCTGCCTGTCGTTAGAGGCGACTAATGGGTAGGAGTCGAGAGGTAAAGAGTGTATGTGTGTGTGTGTGCGTGTGTGCGTGTGTGTGCGTGTGTAAGCGTGTGTGTGTGTGTGCGTGTTAGTTCGGCTTGCAGAAATAAGAACACGACCGAGGCAAGAAGGCCCTGCCTATCGTAAGAGGCGACTAATAGGTAGGAGTCGAGAGGTGAATAGTGTATGTGAGTGTGTGCGTGTGTGCGTGTGTGCGTGTGTGTGTGCGTGTGTGAGTATGTGTGTGTGTCCGTTCGACTTGCAGAGATAAAAACACGGCCAAGGCAAGAAGGCACTGCCTGTCGTTAGAGGCGACTAATAGGTAGGAGTCGAGCGGTGAAGAATGTATGTGTGTGTGCGTGTGTGCGTGTTTGTGTATGTGTGAGTGTATGTGTGTATGCGTGTTTGCGTGCGTGTGTATGTGTGTTTGTCAGTGTGTGTGTGTGTATGTGTGTGTGTCCCTTCGGCTCGCAGAGATAAGAAAACGGCCGTGGCAAGAAGGCCATGCAAATCGTATGGGGCGACTAATGGGTAGAAGTCGAGAGGTGAAGAGTGGGCGACTAATAAGTAGGAGTCGAGAGGTGAAGAGTTTATGTGTGTGTGCGTTTGTGCGTGTGAGTGTGCGTGTGTGAGTACGTGTGTGTGTTAGTTCGGCTTGCAGAGATACGAACACGACCGAGGCAAGAAGGGCCTGCCTGTCGTAAGAGGCGACCAATGGGTAGGAGTCGAGAGGTGAATAGTGTATGTGAGTGTGTGCGTGTGTGCGTGTGTGTGTGCGTGTGTGAGTATGTGTGTGTGTCCGTTCGACTTGCAGAGATAAAAACACGGCCAAGGCAAGAAGGCACTGCCTATCGTAAGAGGCGACTAATAGGTAGGAGTCTAGAGGTGAAGAGTGTATGTGTGTGTGTGCGTGTGTATGTATGTGTGTGTCGGTTCGGCTCGCAGAGATTAGAATACGGCGGAGGCAATAAGTCCATGCCTGTCGTAAGAGGCGACTAATGGGTAGGAGTCGAGAGGTGAAGAGTGTATTTGTGTGTGTGTGTGCGTGTGTGCGTGTGTGTGTGAGTGTGTGCGTGTGTGCGTGCGTGTGTGAGTGTGTGTGTGTGTATGTGTGTATGTGTGTGTGTTAGTGTGTGTGTGTCCAGTCGGCTCACAGAGATGAGAACACGGCCGTGGCAAGAAGGCCCTGCCTGTCGTAAGAGGCGACCAATGGGTAGGAGTCGAGAGGTGAAGAGTGTATGTGTGTGTGTGTGCGTGTGTGCGTGTGTGTGCGTGTGTAAGTGTTTGTGTGTATGTGTGTGTGTCTGTTTGGCTTGCAGAGATAAGAATACGGCCGAGGCAAGAAGGCCATGCTTGCTGTAAGGAGCGACTATTGGGTAGGAGTCGAGAGATGAAGGGTGTACGTGTGTGTGTGCGTGTGTTCGTTTGTGTGTACGTGTGTATGTGTTTGTGCGTGTGTAAGTGTGTGTGTATGGGTGTGTGTGTCCGTTCGACTTGCATGGATAAGAATACGGCCGTGGCAAGAAGGCCATGCTTGCTGTAAGGAGCGACTAAGTGGTAGGAGTCGAGATATAAAGAGTGTATGTGTGTGTGTGTGTTTGTTCCTTTGTGTGTGCGTGTGTAAGTGTGTGTGTGTGTATGTATATGTGTGTCCGCTCGGCTCACAGAGATTAGAACTCGGCCGTGGCAAGAAGTTCCTGCCTGTCGTAAGATGCGACTAATGGGTAGGAGTCGAGAGGTGAAGAGTGTATATGTGTGTGCGTGTGTGTGTGCGTGTGTGAGTATGTGTGTGTGTCCGTTCGGCTCGCAGAGATTAGAATACGGCCGAGGCAATAAGTCCATGCCTGTCGTAAGAGGCGACTAATGGGTAGGAGTCGAGAGGTGAAGAGTGTATTTGTGTGTGTGTGTGCGTGTGTGCGTGTGTGTGTGAGTGTGTGCGTGTGTGTGTGTGTGAGTGTGTGTGTGTCCGTTCGGCTTGCAGAGATAAGAACACGGCTGTGGCAAGATGTTCCTGCCTGTCGTAAGATGCGACTAATGGGTAGGAGTCGAGAGGTGAAGAGTGTATATGTGTGTGCGTGTGTGTGTGCGTGTGTGAGTATGTGTGTGTGTCCGTTCGGCTCGCAGAGATTAGAATACGGCCGAGGCAATAAGTCCATGCCTGTCGTAAGAGGAGAATAATGGGTAGGAGTCGAGAGGTGAAGAGTGTATGTATGTGTGTGTGCGTGTGTGCGTGCGTGTGTGAGTGTGTGTGTGAGTGTGTGTGTCAGTGTGTGTGTGTGTGTCCGGTCGGCTCGCAGAGATATGAACACGGCCGTGGCAAGAAGGCCCTGCTTGTCGTAAGAGAAGAATAATGGGTAGGAATCGAGAGGTGAAGAGTGTATGTATGTCTGTGCGTGTGTGCGTGCGTGTGTGAGTGTGTGTGTGTATGTGTGTGTTGTGTTAGTGTGTCTGTGGCCGGTCGGCTCACAGAGATAAGAGCACGGCCGTGGCAAGAAGGCCCTGCCTGTTGTAAGAGGCGACTAATGGGTAGGAGTCGAGAGGTGAAGAGTGTATGTGTGTGTGTGCGTGTGTGCGTGTGTGTGCGTGTGTTCGTTTGTGTGTACGTGTGTATGTGTTTGTGCGTGTGTAAGTGTGTGTGTGTGTATGGGTGTGTGTGTCTGTTTGGCTTGCAGAGATAAGAACACGGCCGAGGCAAGAAGGCCCTGCTTGTCGTAAGAGGCGACTAATAGGTAGGAGTCGAGAGGTGAAGAATGTATGTGTGTGTGCGTGTGTGCGTGTTTGTGTGTGTGTGAGTGTATGTGTGTGTGCGTATGTACGTGCGTGTGTGCGTGTGTGTGTGAGTGTGTATGTGTCCGTTCAGCTTGCAGAGATAAGAACACGGCCGTGTCAAGAAGTCCTTGCCTTTTGTAAGAGGCGACTAATGGGTAGGAGTCGAGAGGTGAAGAGTGTATGTGTGTGTGTGCGTGTGTGCGTGTGTGTGCGTGTGTTCGTTTGTGTGTACGTGTGTATGTGTTTGTGTGTGTGTAAGTGTGTGTGTGTGTATGGGTGTGTGTGTCTGTTTGGCTTGCAGAGATAAGAATACGGCCGAGGCAAGAAGGCCCTGCCTTGCTGCTTGCTGTAAGGAGCGACTAATGGGTAGGAGTCGAGAGATGAAGAGTGTACGTGTGTGTGCGTGTGCGTTTGTGTGTACGTGTGTATGTGTTTGTGCGTGTGTAAGTGTGTGTGTATGGGTGTGTGTGTCCGTTCGACTTGCATAGATAAGAATACGGCCGTGGCAAGAAGGCCATGCTTGCTGTAAGGAGCGACTAATTGGTAGGAGTCGAGAGATAAAGAGTGTATGTGTGTGTGTGTGTGTTTGTTCCTTTGTGTGTGCGTGTGTAAGTGTGTGTGTGTGTATGTATGTGTGTGTCCGTTCGGCTCACAGAGATAAGAACTCGGCCGTGGCAAGAAGTTCCTGTCGTTTGTGTGTACGTGTGTATGTGTTTGTGCGTGTGTAAGTGTGTGTGTATGGGTGTGTGTGTCCGTTCGACTTGCATAGATAAGAATACGGCCGTGGCAAGAAAGCCATGCTTGCTGTAAGGAGCGACTAATTGGTAGGAGTCGAGAGATAAAGAGTGTATGTGTGTGTGTGTTTGTTCCTTTGTGTGTGCGTGTGTAAGTGTGTGTGTGTATGTATGTGTGTGCCGTTCGGCTCACAGAGATAAGAACTCGGCCGTGGCAAGAAGTTCCTCCCTGTCGTAAGATGCGACTAATGGATAGGAGTCGAGAGGTGAAGAGTATATGTGTGTGTGCGTGTGTGCCTGTGTGTGTGCGTGTGTGAGTATGTGTGTGTGTCCTTTCGGCTTGCAGAGATTAGAATACGGCCGAGGCAATACGTCCATGCCTGTCGTAAGAGGCGACTAATGAGTATTAGTCGAGAGGTGAAGAGTGTATTTGTGTGTGTGTGTGTGTGCGTGTGTGCGTGTGTGTGTGAGTGTGTGCGTGTGTGTGTGAGTGTGTGTGTGTCCGTTCGGCTTGCAGAGATAAGAACACGGCCCTGGCAAGAAGTCCCTGCCTGTCGTAAGAGGCGACTAATGAATAGGAGTCGAGAGGTGAAGAGTGTATGTGTGTGTGTGTGTGCGTGTGTTTGTGCGTGTGTGAGTGTGTGTGTATATGTGTGTGTGTCTGTTTGGCTTGCAGAGATAAGAATACGGCCGAGGCAAGAAGGCCCTGCCTGTCGTAAGAGAAGAATAATGGGTAGGAATCGAGAGGTGCAGAGTGTATGTATGTCTGTGCGTGTGTGCGTGCGTGTGTGAGTGTGCGTGTGTATGTGTGTGTGTTAGTGTGTGTGTGTCCGGTCGGCTCGCAGATATGAGAACACGGCCGTGGCAAGAAGGCCCTGCCTGTCGTAAGAGACGACTAATGGGTAGGAGTCGAGAGGTGAAGAGTGTATGTGTGTGTGTGTGCGTGTGTGGGTGTATGTGCGTCTGTAAGTGTGTGTGTATGTGTGTGTGTGTGTCTGTTGGGCTTGCAGAGATAAGAATACGGCCGAGGCAAGAAGGCCCTGCCTCTTCTAAGGGGCGACTAATAAGTAGGAGTCGAGAGGTGAAGAGTGTATGTGTGTGTGTGCCTGTGTGCGTGTGTTTGTGTGTGTGTGTGTGCGTGTGTGTGTGTGTCCGTTCGGCTTGCAGAGATAAGAACACGGCCGAGGCAAGAAGGCCCTGCCTGTCGTAAAAGGCGACTAATAGATAGGAGTCGAGAGGTGAAGAATGTATGTGTGTGTGCGTGTGTGCGAGCTTGTGTGCGTGTGCGTGTGCGTGTGTGCGTGCGTGTGTGCGTGTGTGTGTGTTTGTGAGTGTGTGTGTAAGTATGTGTGTGAGTGTGTGTGTGTATGTATGTGTGTGTCCGTTCGGCTTGCAGAGATTAGAATACGGCCGAGGCAATGAGTCCATGCCTGTCGTAAGAGGCGACTAATGAATAGGAGTCGAGAGGTGAAGAGTGTATGTGTGTGTGTGTGCGTGTGTTTGTGCGTGTGTGAGTGTGTGTGTATATGTGTGTGTGTCCGTTTAGCTTGCAGAGATAAGAATACGGCCGAGGCAAGAAGGCCCTGCCTGTCGTAAGAGAAGAATAATGGGTAGGAGTCGAGAGGTGCAGAGTGTATGTATGTCTGTGCGTGTGTGCGTGCGTGTGTGAGTGTGTGTGTGTATGTGTGTGTGTTAGTGTGTGTGTGTCCGGTCGGCTCGCAGATATGAGAACACGGCCGTGGCAAGAAGGCCCTGCCTGTCGTAAGAGACGACTAATGGGTAGGAGTCGAGAGGTGAAGAGTGTATGTGTGTGTGTGTGCGTGTGTGGGTGTATGTGCGTGTGTAAGTGTGTGTGTATGTGTGTGTGTGTGTGTGTGTCTGTTGGGCTTGCAGAGATAAGAATACGGCCGAGGCAAGAAGGCCCTGCCTGTCGTAAGAGAAGAATAATGGGTAGGAGTCGAGAGGTGCAGAGTGTATGTATGTCTGTGCGTGTGTGCGTGCGTGTGTGAGTGTGTGTGTGTATGTGTGTGTGTTAGTGTGTGTGTATCCGGTCGGCTCGCAGATATGAGAACACGGCCGTGGCAAGAAGGCCCTGCCTGTCGTAAGAGACGACTAATGGGTAGGAGTCGAGAGGTGAAGAGTGTATGTGTGTGTGTGTGCGTGTGTGGGTGTATGTGCGTTTGTAAGTGTGTGTGTATGTGTGTGTGTGTGTGTCTGTTGGGCTTGCAGAGATAAGAATACGGCCCTGGCAAGAAGTCCCTGCCTGTCGTAAGAGGCGACTAATGAATAGGAGTCGAGAGGTGAAGAGTGTATGTGTGTGTGTGTGTGCGTGTGTTTGTGCGTGTGTGAGTGTGTGTGTTTATGTGTGTGTGTCCGTTTGGCTTGCAGAGATAAGAATACGGCCGAGGCAAGAAGGCCCTGCCTGTCGTAAGAGAAGAATAATGGGTAGGAGTCGAGAGGTGCAGAGTGTATGTATGTCTGTGCGTGTGTGCGTGCGTGTGTGAGTGTGTGTGTGTATGTGTGTGTGTTAGTGTGTGTTTGTCCGGTCGGCTCGCAGATATGAGAACACGGCCGTGGCAAGAAGGCCCTGCCTGTCGTAAGAGACGACTAATGGGTAGGAGTCGAGAGGTGAAGAGTGTATGTGTGTGTGTGTGTGCGTGTGTGGGTGTATGTGCGTGTGTAAGTGCGTGTGTAAGTGTGTGTGTATGTGTGTGTGTGTATCTGTTGGGCTTGCAGAGATAAGAATACGGCCGAGGCAAGAAGGCCCTGCCTCTTCTAAGGGGCGACTAATAAGTAGGAGTCGAGAGGTGAAGAGTGTATGTGTGTGTGTGCCTGTGTGCGTGTGTTTGTGTGTGTGTGTGTGTGCGTGTGTGTGTGTGTCCGTTCGGCTTGCAGAGATAAGAACACGGCCGAGGCAAGAAGGCCCTGCCTGTCGTAAGAGGCGACTAATAGATAGGAGTCGAGAGGTGAAGAATGTATGTGTGTGTGCGTGTGTGCGAGCTTGTGTGCGTGTGCGTGTGCGTGTGTGCGTGCGTGTGTGCGTGTGTGTGTGTTTGTGAGTGTGTGTGTAAGTATGTGTGTGAGTGTATGTGTGTATGTATGTGTGTGTCCGTTCGGCTTGCAGAGATTAGAATACGGCCGAGGCAATGAGTCCATGCCTGTCGTAAGAGGCGACTAATGAATAGGAGTCGAGAGGTGAAGAGTGTATGTGTGTGTGTGTGCGTGTGTTTGTGCGTGTGTGAGTGTGTGTGTATATGTGTGTGTGTCCGTTAAGCTTGCAGAGATAAGAATACGGCCGAGGCAAGAAGGCCCTGCCTGTCGTAAGAGAAGAATAATGGGTAGGAGTCGAGAGGTGAAGAGTGTATGTATGTCTGTGCGTGTGTGCGTGCGTGTGTGAGTGTGTGTGTGTATGTGTGTGTGTCAGTGTGTGTGTGTCCGGTCGGCTCACAGAGATGAGGACACGGCCGTGGCAAGAAGGCCCTGCCTGTCGTAAGAGGCGAATAATGGGTAGGAGTCGAGAGGTGAAGAGTGTATGTGTGTGTGTGTGCGGGTGCGTGTGTGTGCGTGTGTAAGTGTGTGTGTGTATGTGTGTGTGTGTGTCTGGTTGGCTTGCAGAGATAGAATACGGCCGAGGCAAGAAGGCCATGCTTGCTGTAAGGAGCGACTAATGGGTAGGAGTCGAGAGATACAGAGTGTACGTGTGTGTGCGTGTGTTCGTTTGTGTGTACGTGTGTATGTGTTTGTGCGTGTGTAAGTGTGTGTGTATGGGTGTGTGTGTCCGTTCGACTTGCATAGATATGAATACGGCCGTGGCAAGAAGCCCATGCTTGCTGTAAGGAGCGACTAATTGGTAGGAGTCGAGAGATATAGAGTGTATGTGTGTGTGTGTGTGTTTGTTCCTTTGTGTGTGCGTGTGTAAGTGTGTGTGTGTGTGTGTGTGTGTATGTATGTGTGTGTCTGTTCGGCTCACAAAGATAAGAACTCGGTCGTGGCAAGAAGTTCCTGCCTGTCGTAAGATGCGACTAATGGGTAGGAGTCGAGAGGTGAAGAGTGTATGTGTGTGTGCGTGTGTGCGTGTGTGTTTGCGTGTGTATGTGTGTGTGTCCGTTCAGCTTGCAGAGATAAGAACACGGCCGTGGCAAGAAGTCCTTGCCTTTTGTAAGAGGCGACTAATGGGTAGGAGTCGAGAGGTGAAGAGTGTATGTGTGTGTGTGCGTGTGTGCGTGTGTGTGCGTGTGTTCGTTTGTGTGTACGTGTGTATGTGTTTGTGTGTGTGTAAGTGTGTGTGTGTGTATGGGTGTGTGTGTCTGTTTGGCTTGCAGAGATAAGAATACGGCCGAGGCAAGAAGGCCCTGCCTTGCTGCTTGCTGTAAGGAGCGACTAATGGGTAGGAGTCGAGAGATGAAGAGTGTATGTATATCTTTGCGTGTGTGCGTGCGTGTGTGAGTGTGTGTGTGTTAGTGTGTGTGTGTCCGGTCGGCTCACAGAGATGAGAACACGGCCGTGGCAAGAAGGCCCTGCCTGTCGTAAGAGGCGACTAATGGGTAGAAGTCGAGAGGTGAAGAGTGTATGTGTGTGTGTGTGTGCGTGTGTGCGTGTGTGTGCGTGTGTAAGTGTGTGTGTGTATGTGTGTGTGTCTGTTTGGCTTGCAGAGATAAGAATACGGCCGAGGCAAGAAGGCCATGCTTGCTGTAAGGAGCGACTAATGGGTAGGAGTCGAGAGATGAAGAGTGTACGTGTGTGTGCGTGTGTTTGTTTGTGTGTACGTGTGTATGTGTTTGTGCGTGTGTAAGTGTGTGTATGGGTGTGTGTGTCCGTTCGACTTGCATAGATAAGAATACGGCCGTGGCAAGAAGGCCATGCTTGCTGTAAGGAGCGACTAATTGGTAGGAGTCGAGAGATAAAGATTGTATGTGTGTGTGTGTTTGTTCCTTTGTGTGTGCATGTGTAAGTGTGTGTGTGTGTGTATGTATGTGTGTGTCCGTTCGGCTCACAGAGATAAGAACTCGGCCGTGGCAAGAAGTTCCTGCCTGTCGAAAGATGCGACTAATGGATAGGAGTCGAGAGGTGAAGAGTGTATGTGTGTGTGCGTGTGTGCGTGTGTGTGTGCGTGTGTGAGTATGTGTGTGTGTCCGTTCGGCTTGCAGAGATTAGAATACGGCCGAGGCAATACGTCCATGCCTGTCGTAAGAGGCGACTAATGGGTATTAGTCGAGAGGTGAAGAGTGTATTTGTGTGTGTGTGTGTGCGTGTGTGCGTGTGTGTGTGAGTGTGTGCGTGTGTGTGTGAGTGTGTGTGTGTCCGTTCGGCTTGCAGAGATAAGAACACGGCCCTGGCAAGAAGTCCCTGCCTGTCGTAAGAGGCGACTAATGAATAGGAGTCGAGAGGTGAAGAGTGTATGTGTGTGTGTGTGTGTGTGCGTGTGTTTGTGCGTGTGTGAGTGTGTGTGTATATGTGTGTGTGTCCGTTTGGCTTGCAGAGATAAGAATACGGCCGAGGCAAGAAGGCCCTGCCTGTCGTAAGAGAAGAATAATGGGTAGGAGTCGAGAGGTGCAGAGTGTATGTATGTCTGTGCGTGTGTGCGTGCATGTGTGAGTGTGTGTGTGTATGTGTGTGTGTTAGTGTGTGTGTGTCCGGTCGGCTCATAGAGATGAGAGCACGGCCGTGGCAAGAAGGCCCTGCCTGTCGTAAGAGGCGACTAATGGGTAGGAGTCGAGAGGTGAAGAGTGTATGTGTGTGTGTGTGCGTGTGTACGTGTGTGTGTGCGTGTGTGAGTATGTGTGTGTCCGTTCGGCTTGCAGAGATAAGAACACGGCCGAGGCAAGAAGGCCCTGCCTGTCGTAAGAGGCGACTAATAGGTAGGAGTCGAGAGGTGAAGAATGTATGTGTGTGTGCGTGTGTGCGTGTTTGTGTGTGTGTGTGAGTGTATGTGTGTGTGCTTGTGTACGTGCGTGTGTGCGTGTGTGTGTGTGAGTGTGTGTGTGTATGTGTGTGTGTGTCCCTTCGCTCGCAGAGATGAGAAAACAGCGGTGGCAAGAAGGCCATGCCTGTCGTAAGAGGCGACTAATGGATAGGAGTCGAGAGGTGGAGAGTGTGTGCGTGTGCGTGTGCGTATGTGTGTGTGTGCGTGTGTGTGTCCGTTCCGCTTGCAGATATAAGAACACGGCCGTGGCAAGAACTCCCTGCCTATCGTAAGAGGAGAATAATGGGTAGAAGTCGAGAGGTGAAGAGTGTATGTGTGTGTGTGTGCGTTTGTGCGTGCCTGTGTGAGTGTGTGTGTGTATGTGTGTGTGTCAGTGTGTGTGTTTCCGGTCGGCTCGCAGATATGAGAACACGGCCGTGGCAAGAAGGCCCTGCCTGTCGTAAGAGACGACTAATGGGTAGGAGTCGAGAGGTGAAGAGTGTATGTGTGTGTGTGTGCGTGTGTGGGTGTATGTGCGTGTGTAAGTGTGTGTGTATGTGTGTGTGTGTCTGTTGGGCTTGCAGAGATAAGAATACGGCCGAGGCAAGAAGGCCCTGCCTCTTGTAAGGGGCGACTAATAAGTAGGAGTCGAGAGGTGAAGAGTGTATGTGTGTGTGTGCCTGTGTGCGTGTGTTTGTGTGTGTGTGTGTGTGCGTGTGTGTGTGTGTCCGTTCGGCTTGCAGAGATAAGAACACGGCCGAGGCAAGAAGGCCCTGCCTGTCGTAAGAGGCGACTAATAGATAGGAGTCGAGAGGTGAAGAATGTATGTGTGTGTGCGTGTGTGCGAGCTTGTGTGCGTGTGCGTGTGCGTGTGTGCGTGCGTGTGTGCGTGTGTGTGTGTTTGTGAGTGTGTGTGTAAGTATGTGTGTGAGTGTGTGTGTGTATGTATGTGTGTGTCCGTTCGGCTTGCAGAGATTAGAATACGGCCGAGGCAATGAGTCCATGCCTGTCGTAAGAGGCGACTAATGAATAGGAGTCGAGAGGTGAAGAGTGTATGTGTGTGTGTGTGTGTGCGTGTGTTTGTGCGTGTGTGAGTGTGTGTGTATATGTGTGTGTGTCCGTTTAGCTTGCAGAGATAAGAATACGGCCGAGGCAAGAAGGCCCTGCCTGTCGTAAGAGAAGAATAATGGGTAGGAGTCGAGAGGTGAAGAGTGTATGTATGTCTGTGCGTGTGTGCGTGCGTGTGTGAGTGTGTGTGTGTATGTGTGTGTGTCAGTGTGTGTGTGTCCGGTCGGCTCACAGAGATGAGGACACGGCCGTGGCAAGAAGGCCCTGCCTGTCGTAAGAGGCGAATAATGGGTAGGAGTCGAGAGGTGAAGAGTGTATGTGTGTGTGTGTGCGGGTGCGTGTGTGTGCGTGTGTAAGTGTGTGTGTGTATGTGTGTGTGTGTGTGTCTGGTTGGCTTGCAGAGATAGAATACGGCCGAGGCAAGAAGGCCATGCTTGCTGTAAGGAGCGACTAATGGGTAGGAGTCGAGAGATACAGAGTGTACGTGTGTGTGCGTGTGTTCGTTTGTGTGTACGTGTGTATGTGTTTGTGCGTGTGTAAGTGTGTGTGTATGGGTGTGTGTGTCCGTTCGACTTGCATAGATAAGAATACGGCCGTGGCAAGAAGGCCATGCTTGCTTTAAGGAGCGACTAATTGGTAGGAGTCGAGAGATAAAGAGTGTATGTGTGTGTGTGTTTGTTCCTTTGTGTGTGCGTGTGTAAGTGTGTGTGTGTATGTATGTGTGTGTCCGTTCGGCTCACAGAGATAAGAACTCGGCCGTGGCAAGAAGTTCTATGTGTGTGTGCGTGTATGCGTGTGTGTGTGCGTGTGTGAGTGTGTGTGTATGTGTGTGTGTCCTTTAGGCTTACAGAGATAAGAATACGGCCGTGGCAAGAAGTCCCTGCCTGTCGTAAGAGGAGAACAATGGGTAGGAGTCGAGAAGTGAAGAGTGTATGTGTGTGTGTGCGTGTGTGCGTGCGTGTGTTTGTGAGTGTGTGTGTGCGTGTGTGTGTGACTGTGTGTGTGTGTGTGTCCGCTCGGCTCGCAGAGATAAGAACACGGCCGTGGCAAGAAGGCCCTGCCTGTCGTAAGAGGCGACTAATGGGTAGGAGTCGAGAGGTGAAGAATCTATGTGTGTGTGCGTGTATGCGTGTGTGTGTGCGTGTGTGAGTGTGTGTGTATGTGTGTGTGTCCTTTAGGCTTACAGAGATAAGAATACGGCCGTGGCAAGAAGTCCCTGCCTGTCGTAAGAGGAGAACAATGGGTAGGAGTCGAGAGGTGAAGAGTCTATGTGTGTGAGCGTGTATGCGTGTGTGTGTACGTGTGTGAGTGTGTGTGTATATGTGTGTGTGTCCGTTCGGCTTACAGAGATAAGAACACGGCCGAGGGAAGAAGGTTCTGCCTGTCGTAAGAGGCGAATAATGGATAGGAGTCGAGAGGTAAAGAGTGTATGTGTGTGTGTCTGTGTGCGTGCGTGTGTGAATGTGTGTGTATGTGTGTGTGTGAGTGTGTGTGTGTCCGGTCGGCTCGCAGAGATAAGAACACGGCCGTGGCAAGAAGGACCTGCCTGTCGTAAGAGGCGACTAATGGGTAGGAGTCGAGAGGTGAAGAGTGTATGTGTGTGTGTGTGTGTGTCTGCGTATGATTGTGCGTGTGTGAGAGTGTGTGTATGTATGTGTGTGTCCGTTCGGCTCGCAGAGAATAGAATACGGCCGAGGCAAGAAGGCCATGCCTGTCGTAAGAGACGATTAATGGGTAGAAACCGAGATGTGAAGAGTGAATTTGCGCGTGTGTGTGTGCGTGTGTGCGTGCGTGTGTGTGTGAGTGTGTGTGTCCGTTCAGCTTGCAGAGATAAGAATACGGCCGTGGCAAGAAGGCCCTGCCTGTCGTAAGAGGCGACTAATGGGTAGGAGTCGAGAGGTGAAGAGTGTATGTGTGTGTGTGTGTGTCATACACACACACACACATACACATACACACATAATCTCTTCACCTCTCCACTCCTACCTATTAGTCGCCTCTTACGATAGGCAGGGCCTTCTTGCCACGGCTGTTTTCTTATCTCTGCGAGACGAAGGGACACACACACATACACACACACACACACTGACAAACTCAAACACACACGCACGCACACACGCACACACACATACACTCACACATACACAAACACACACACATACTCACACACACACACTCACACACACACACGCACACACGCACGTACACACGCACACACACATACACTCACACACACACACACAAACACGCACACACGCACACACATACATTCTTCACCTCTCGACTCCTACCTATTAGTCGCCTCTAACGACAGGCAGGGCCTTCTTGCCTCGGCCGTGTTCTTATATCTGCAAGCCGAACGGACACGCACACATACTCACACACGCACACACACACGCACACACGCACACACACACATACACTCTTCACCTCTCGACTCCTACCTATTAGTCGCCTCTTACGATAGGCAGGGCCTTCTTGCCACGGCCGTGTTCTTATCTCTGCAAGCCGAACTAACATACACACATACTCACACACGCATACACACGCACACACGCACACACACATACACTCCTCACCTCTCGACTCCTACTTATTAGTCGCACATTACAAGAGGCAGGGCCTTCTTGCCTCGGCCGTATTCTAATCTCTGCAAGCCAAACACACACACACACACACACACACACACACACACACACACACATACACACACACTTACACATGCACACACACGCACACACGCACACACACACATACACTCTTCACCTCTCGACTCCCATCCATTAGTCGCCTCTTAAGACAGGCAGGGCCTTCTTGCCACGGACGTATTCTTATCTCTGCGAGCCGAACGGACACACACACACACTTGCACACACACACACACACACACACACACACACACATACACGCTTCACCTCTCGACTCCTACCCATTAGTCGCCTCTTACGTCAGGCATGGCCTACTTGCCTCGGCCGTATTCTAATCTCTGCCAGCCGAATGGATACATACACACTGTATCGTTATAAACGTCACATCTCTATTAATTTATATTTTAATAATTATTTCATTTTAATTTCTTTATTAATTTATTAATTTCTTTATCTTCAGTTTAATTTTTACTATTTTTTTATTTATAAAAATAGTTGGCGCCCCCTGTTTTTCTCTTCTTCCTCTGTCTTTATTTTTTTTCTCTCTTTCTGTCCCATAGAATAAATATTCGCCCTCTTACTTTTGTTCGGCAGACTATTCTGTTCCGTGTTGACTGATAAGCTAGTTTCATGATATCTATAGCAACTTCCTATGACATCTGTGCTAACCTCATTCAGTCTCCCACTTTCTGTCAAAACAACTTTTCTGTAGTGGGATTATTTTTTGCTTTTTTTGAAATTTATAAAAGAAGGCAAAAATTATTATAAGACTCATTTTTATGGTCTACAAATTCTCTTGGGGTAAGTACTTTCATTGTGATATTTATTCTATAATTCTGACCGCATTTCCAATGTAACCTTACTTTCTTTCGAAAGCACATTTTTTTTCTGATATATGCATTAGGACTCTTTAACAGAATTTAACTAAGTAGTAACATTCATATTTCATTTTATCCTTGCCATACGCTATTTGTTTAAGAGTAGATTTGTAAGAAGGCAAGGAAGTTAAACCTTTCTTTTTGATGTGTTTCTAACGCAAGTTGTTTCTTATCCTTTTAGTTTATTGGAGATATCAAAACTTTATTGGTTTACTGGATATTTTATTGGGTTTTTTGGACACATCAAAACTTAATTGGAGTTGTTGAATTTATTGGTTTATTGGACACCAAAACTTAGTCAGGACATACAGCCACGTGTTACTGAAGCTCTCCAGAAGCCACAAATTCTAATTGAAGGACCCAACAGCTAGAACACACAAGCAGCCCATCGAAGCAATAAGTAACACTTACTAACTGTTAAGCTTTGGCAGGGTTAATTATTGGTTTTTTATTCATTTAAAAAAGTATGTTTGGTTAAGAATTGTCTTATTTGCTATTAACTGAGAACTCAGGCTCAATCCCTAGTTTAAGACAAGACGAACTCACCCTTGAGATACTGAGCTAGGCAAGGTATAGACGATAAGCTCCAATGGTTGATTGAGGTATTATTTTTACAATAGTACTTCAATTCTCTTTGGTAGTGTGTGCGTGTGTGTGCGTGTGTAAGTGTGTGTGTATGTGTGTGTGTCCGTTTGGCTTGCAGAGATAAGAATACAACCGAGGCAAGAAGGCCCTGCCGGTTGTAAGGGACTTCTAATAAGTAAGAGTCGAGAGTTGAAGAGTGTATGTGTGTGTGCGTGTGTGCGTGTGTGTGTGCGTGTGTCAGTATGTGTGTGTGTTTGTTCGGCCTGCAGAGATAAGAACACGACCGAGGCAAGAAGGCCCTGCCTATCGTAAGAGGCGACTAATAGGTAGGAGTCGAGAGGTGAAAAGTGTATGTGTGTGTGTGCGTGTGGGCATGTGTGTGTGTGCGTGTGTGAGTATGTGTGTGCGTCCGTTCGGCTTGCAGAACGGTTGGGCTTGTAAGTGTGTGTGTGTATATGTGTGTGTCTGTTTGGCTTGCAGAGATAAGTATACGGCCGAGGCAAGAAGGCCATGCTTGCTGTAAGGAGCGACTAATGGGTAGGAGTCGAGAGATGAAGAGTGTACGTGTGTGTGCGTGTGTTCGTTTGTGTGTACGTGTGTATGTGTTTGTGCGTGTGTAAGTGTGTGTGTGTGTGTGTATGGGTGTGTGTGTACGTTCGACTTGCATAGATAAGAATACGGCCGTGGCAAGAAGGCCATGCTTGCTGTAAGGAGCGACTAATTGGTAGGAGTCGAGAGATAAAGAGTGTATGTGTGTGTGTTTATTCCTGTGTGTGTGCGTGTGTAGGTGTGTGTGTGTGTGTATGTATGTGTGTGTCCGTTCGGCTCACAGAGATAAGAACTCGGCTGTGGCAAGAAGTTCCTGCCTGTCGTAAGATGCGACTAATGGGTAGGAGTCGAGAGGTGAAGAGTGTATGTGTGTGTGCGTGTGTGCGTGTGTGTGTGCGTGTGCGCGTATGTGTGTGTGTCTGTTCGGCTCGCAGAGATTAGAATACGGCCGAGGCAATAAGTCCATGCCTGTCGTAAGAGGCGACTAATGGGTATTAGTCGAGAGGTGAAGAGTGTATTTGTGTGTGTGTGTGCGTGTGTGCGTGTGTGTGTGAGTGTGTGCGTGTGTGTGTGTGAGTGTGTGTGTGTCCGTTCGGCTTGCAGAGATAAGAATACGGCCGTGGCAAGAGGGCCCTGCCTGTCGTAAGAGGCGACTAATGAATAGGAGTCGAGAGGTGAAGAGTGTATGTGTGTGTGTGTGCGTGTGTTTGTGCGTGTGTGAGTGTGTGTGTATATGTGTGTGTGTCCGTTTGGCTTGCAGAGATAAGAATACGGCCGAGGCAAGAAGGCCCTGCCTGTCGTAAGAGAAGAATATTGGGTAGGAGTCGAGAGGTAAAGAGTGTATGTATGTCTGTGCGTGTGTGCGTGCGTGTGTGAGTGTGTGTGTGTATGTGTGTGTGTTAGTGTGTGTGTCCGGTCGGCTCACAGAAATGAGAGCACGGCCGTGGCAAGAAGGCCCTGCCTGTCGTAAGAGGCGACTAATGGGTAGGAGTCGAGAGGTGAAGAGTGTATGTGTGTGTGTGTGTGTGCGTGTGTGCATGTGTGTGCGTGTGTAAGTGTGTGTGTGTGTATGTGTGTGTGTCTGTTTGGCTTGCAGAGATAAGAATACGGCCGAGGCAAGAAGGCCATGCTTGCTGTAAGGAGCGACTAATGGGTAGGAGTCGAGAGATGAAGAGTGTACGTGTGTGTGCGTGTGTTCGTTTGTGTGTACGTGTGTATGTGTTTGTGCGTGTGTAAGTGTGTGTGTGTATGGGTGTGTGTGTCCGTTCGACTTGCATAGATAAGAATACGGCCGTGGCAAGAAGGCCATGCTTGCTGTAAGGAGCGACTAATTGGTAGGAGTCGAGAGATAAAGAGTTTATGTGTGTGTGTGTGTTTATTCCTTTGTGTGTGCGTGTGTAAGTGTGTGTGTATGTATGTGTGTGTCCGTTCGGCTCACAGAGATAAGAACTCGGCCGTGGCAAGAAGTTCCTGCCTGTCGTAAGATGCGACTAATGGGTAGGAGTCGAGAGGTGAAGAGTGTATGTGTGTGTGCGTGTGTGCGTGTGTGTGTGCGTGTGTGAGTATGTGTGTGTGTCCGTTTGGCTCGCAGAGATTAGAATACGGCCGAGGCAATAAGTCCATGCCTGTCGTAAGAGACGACTAATAGCTATTAGTCGAGAGGTGAAGAGTGTATTTGTGTGTGTGTGTGCGTGTGTGCGTGTGTGTTTGAGTGTATGCGTGTGTGTGTGTGAATGTGTGTGTGTCCGTTCGGCTTGCAGAGATAAGAACACGGCCGTGGCAAGAAGTCCCTGCCTGTCGTAAGAGGCGACTAATGAATAGGAGTCGAGAGGTGAAGAGTGTATGTGTGTGTGTGTGCGTGTGTTTGTGCGTGTGTGAGTGTGTGTGTATATGTGTGTGTGTCCGTTTGGCTTGCAGAGATAAGAATACGGCCGAGGCAAGAAGGCCCTGCCTGTCGTAAGAGAAGAATAATGGGTAGGAGTCGAGAGGTGAAGAGTGTATGTATGTCTGTGCGTGTGTGCGTGCGTGTGTGAGTGTGTGTGTGTATGTGTGTGTGTAAGTGTGTGTGTGTCCGGTCGGCTCACAGAGATGAGAGCACGGCCGTGGCAAGAAGGCCCTGCCTGTCGTAAGTGGCGACTAATGGGTAGGAGTCGAGAGGTGAAGAGTGTATGTGTGTGTGTGTGTGTGCGTGTGTGCGTGTGTGTGCGTGTGTAAGTGTGTGTATGTATGTGTGTGTGTCTGTTTGGCTTGCACGACCGAGGCAAGAAGGCCCTGCCTATCGTAAGAGGCGACTAATAGGTAGGAGTCGAGAGGTGCAGAGTGTATGTGTGTGTGTGCGTGTGTACGTGTATGTGTGCGTGTGTGAGTATGTGTGTGTGTCCGTTCGGCTTGCAGAGATAAGAAAACGGCCGAGGCAAGAGGGCCCTGCCTGTCGTAAGAGGCGACTAATAGGTAGGAGTCGAGAGGTGAAGAATATATGTGTGTGTGCGTGTGTGCGTGTTTGTGTGTGTGTGTGTGAGTGTATGTGTGTGTGCGTGTGTACGTGCGTGTGTGCGTGTGTGTGTGTGAGTGTGTGTGTGTGAGTATGTGTGTGTGTTAGTTCGGCTTGCAGAGATAAGAACACGACCGAGGCAAGAAGGCCCTGCCTATCGTAAGAGGCGACTAATAGGTAGGAGTAGAGAGGTGAAGAGATTATGTGTGTGTGCGTTTGTGCGTGTGAGTTTGCGTGTGTGAGTATGTGTGTGTGTTAGTTCGGCTTGCAGAGATAAGAACACGACCGAGGCAAGAAGGTCCTGCCTATCGTAAGAGGCGACTAATAGGTAGGAGTCGAGAGATGAAGAGTGTATGTGTGTGTGCGCGTGTGTACGTGTGTGTGTGCGTGTGTGAGTATGTGTGTGTGTCCATTCGGCTTGCAGAGATAAGAACACGGCCGAGGCAAGAAGGCCCTGCCTGTCGTAAGAGGCGACTAATGAATAGGAGTCAAGAGGTGAAGATTGTATGTGTGCGTGCGTGTGTGCGTGTGTGTGTGTGTGAGTGTGTGTGTGTATGTATGTGTGTGTCCGTTCGGCTCGCAGAGATTAGAATACGGCCGAGGCAATAAGTCCATGCCTGTCGTAAGAGGCGACTAATGGGTAGGAGTCGAGAGGTGAAGAGTGTATTTGTGTGTGTGTGTGTGTGTGCGTGTGTGCGTGTGTGTGTGAGTGTGTGCGTGTGTGTGTGTGAGTGTGTGTGTGTCCGTTCGGCTTGCAGAGATAAGAACACGGCCGTGGCAAGAAGTCCCTGCCTGTCGTAAGAGGCGACTAATGAATAGGAGTCGAGAGGTGAAGAGTGTATGTGTGTGTGTGTGTGTGCGTGTGTTTGTGCGTGTGTGAGTGTGTGTGTATATGTGTGTGTGTCCGTTTGGCTTGCAGAGATAAGAATACGGCCGAGGCAAGAAGGCCCTGCCTGTCGTAAGAGAAGAATAATGGGTAGGAGTCGAGAGGTGAAGAGTGTATGTATGTCTGTGCGTGTGTGCGTGCGTGTGTGAGTGTGTGTGTGTATGTGTGTGTGTTAATGTGTGTGTGTCCGGTCGGCTCACAGAGATGAGAACACGGCCTTGGCAAGAAGGCCCTGCCTGTCGTAAGAGGCGACTAATGGGTAGGAGTCGAGAGGTGAAGAGTGTATGTGTGTATGTGTGTGTGTGTGCGTGTGTGTGCGTGTGTAAGTGTGTGTGTGTATGTGTGTGTCTCTGTTTGGCTTGCAGAGATAAGAATACGGCCGAGGCATGAAGGCCATGCTTGCTGTAAGGAGCGACTAATGGGTAGGAGTCGAGAGATAAAGAGTGTACGTGTGTGTGAGTTCGTTTGTGTGTACGTGTGTATGTGTTTGTGCGTGTGTAAGTGTGTGTGTGGGTGTATGGGTGTGTGTGTCCGTTCGGCTTGCATAGATAAGAACACGACCGAGGCAAGAAGGCCCTGCCTATCGTAATAGGCGGCTAATAGGTAGGAGTCGAGAGGTGAAGAGTGTATGTGTGTGTTTGCGTGTGTACGTGTGTGTGTGCGTGTGTGAGTATGTGTGTGTGTCCGTTCGGCTTGCAGAGATAAGAACACGGCCGAGGCAAGAAGGCCCTGCCTGTCGTAAGAGGCCACTAATAGGTAGGAGTCGAGAGGTGAAGAATGTATGTGTGTGTGCGTGTTTGCGTGTTTGTGTGTGTGTGTGTGAGTGTATGTGTGTGTGCGTGTGTACGTGCGTGTGTGTGTGTGTGTGAGTGTGTATGCGTGTGTGTGTACGTGTGTGAGTGTGTGTGTATATGTGTGTGTGTCCGTTCGGCTTACAGAGATAAGAACACGGCCGAGGGAAGAAGGTTCTGCCTGTCGTAAGAGGCGACTAATAGGTAGGAGTCGAGAGGTGAAGAATATATGTGTGTGTGCGTGTGTGCGTGTTTGTGTGTGTGTGTGTGAGTGTATGTGTGTGTCCGTGTGTACGTGCGTGTGTGCGTGTGTGTGTGTGAGTGTGTGTGTGTGAGTATGTGTGTGTGTTAGTTCGGCTTGCAGAGATAAGAACACGACCGAGGCAAGAAGGCCCTGCCTATCGTAAGAGGCGACTAATAGGTAGGAGTAGAGAGGTGAAGAGATTATGTGTGTGTGCGTTTGTGCGTGTGAGTTTGCGTGTGTGAGTATGTGTGTGTGTTAGTTCGGCTTGCAGAGATAAGAACACGACCGAGGCAAGAAGGTCCTGCCTATCGTAAGAGGCGACTAATAGGTAGGAGTCGAGAGATGAAGAGTGTATGTGTGTGTGCGCGTGTGTACGTGTGTGTGTGCGTGTGTGAGTATGTGTGTGTGTCCATTCGGCTTGCAGAGATAAGAACACGGCCGAGGCAAGAAGGCCCTGCCTGTCGTAAGAGGCGACTAATGAATAGGAGTCAAGAGGTGAAGATTGTATGTGTGCGTGCGTGTGTGCGTGTGTGTGTGTGTGAGTGTGTGTGTGTATGTATGTGTGTGTCCGTTCGGCTCGCAGAGATTAGAATACGGCCGAGGCAATAAGTCCATGCCTGTCGTAAGAGGCGACTAATGGGTAGGAGTCGAGAGGTGAAGAGTGTATTTGTGTGTGTGTGTGTGTGTGCGTGTGTGCGTGTGTGTGTGAGTGTGTGCGTGTGTGTGTGTGAGTGTGTGTGTGTCCGTTCGGCTTGCAGAGATAAGAACACGGCCGTGGCAAGAAGTCCCTGCCTGTCGTAAGAGGCGACTAATGAATAGGAGTCGAGAGGTGAAGAGTGTATGTGTGTGTGTGTGTGCGTGTGTTTGTGCGTGTGTGAGTGTGTGTGTATATGTGTGTGTGTCCGTTTGGCTTGCAGAGATAAGAATACGGCCGAGGCAAGAAGGCCCTGCCTGTCGTAAGAGAAGAATAATGGGTAGGAGTCGAGAGGTGAAGAGTGTATGTATGTCTGTGCGTGTGTGCGTGCGTGTGTGAGTGTGTGTGTGTATGTGTGTGTGTTAATGTGTGTGTGTCCGGTCGGCTCACAGAGATGAGAACACGGCCTTGGCAAGAAGGCCCTGCCTGTCGTAAGAGGCGACTAATGGGTAGGAGTCGAGAGGTGAAGAGTGTATGTGTGTATGTGTGTGTGTGTGTGCGTGTGTGTGCGTGTGTAAGTGTGTGTGTGTGTATGTGTGTGTCTCTGTTTGGCTTGCAGAGATAAGAATACGGCCGAGGCATGAAGGCCATGCTCGCTGTAAGGAGCGACTAATGGGTAGGAGTCGAGAGATAAAGAGTGTACGTGTGTGTGAGTTCGTTTGTGTGTACGTGTGTATGTGTTTGTGCGTGTGTAAGTGTGTGTGTGGGTGTATGGGTGTGTGTGTCCGTTCGGCTTGCATAGATAAGAACACGACCGAGGCAAGAAGGCCCTGCCTATCGTAATAGGCGGCTAATAGGTAGGAGTCGAGAGGTGAAGAGTGTATGTGTGTGTTTGCGTGTGTACGTGTGTGTGTGCGTGTGTGAGTATGTGTGTGTGTCCGTTCGGCTTGCAGAGATAAGAACACGGCCGAGGCAAGAAGGCCCTGCCTGTCGTAAGAGGCCACTAATAGGTAGGAGTCGAGAGGTGAAGAATGTATGTGTGTGTGCGTGTTTGCGTGTTTGTGTGTGTGTGTGTGAGTGTATGTGTGTGTGCGTGTGTACGTGCGTGTGTGTGTGTGTGAGTGTGTATGCGTGTGTGTGTACGTGTGTGAGTGTGTGTGTATATGTGTGTGTGTCCGTTCGGCTTACAGAGATAAGAACACGGCCGAGGGAAGAAGGTTCTGCCTGTCGTAAGAGGCGAATAATGGATAGGAGTCGAGAGGTAAAGAGTGTATGTGTGTGTGTCTGTGTGCGTGCGTGTGTGAATGTGTGTGTATGTGTGTGTGTGAGTGTGTGTGTGTCCGGTTGGCTCGCAGAGATAAGAACACGGCCGTGGCAAGAAGGACCTGCCTGTCGTAAGAGGCGACTAATGGGTAGGAGTCGAGAGGTGAAGAGTGTATGTGTGTGTGTGTGTGTCTGCGTATGATTGTGCGTGTGTGAGAGTGTGTGTATGTATGTGTGTGTCCGTTCGGCTCGCAGAGAATAGAATACGGCCGAGGCAAGAAGGCAATGCCTGTCGTAAGAGACGATTAATGGGTAGAAACCGAGATGTGAAGAGTGAATTTGCGCGTGTGTGTGTGCGTGTGTGCGTGCGTGTGTGTGTGAGTGTGTGTGTCCGTTCAGCTTGCAGAGATAAGAATACGGCCGTGGCAAGAAGGCCCTGCCTGTCGTAAGAGGCGACTAATGGGTAGGAGTCGAGAGGTGAAGAGTGTATGTGTGTGTGTGTGTCATACACACACACACACATACACATACACACATAATCTCTTCACCTCTCCACTCCTACCTATTAGTCGCCTCTTACGATAGGCAGGGCCTTCTTGCCACGGCTGTTTTCTTATCTCTGCGAGACGAAGGGACACACACACATACACACACACACACACTGACAAACACAAACACACACGCACGCACACACGCACACACACATACACTCACACATACACAAACACACACACATACTCACACACACACACTCACACACACACACGCACACACGCACGTACACACGCACACACACATACACTCACACACACACACACAAACACGCACACACGCACACACACATACATTCTTCACCTCTCGACTCCTACCTATTAGTCGCCTCTAACGACAGGCAGGGCCTTCTTGCCTCGGCCGTGTTCTTATATCTGCAAGCCGAACGGACACGCACACATACTCACACACGCACACACACACGCACACACGCACACACACACATACACTCTTCACCTCTCGACTCCTACCTATTAGTCGCCTCTTACGATAGGCAGGGCCTTCTTGCCACGGCCGTGTTCTTATCTCTGCAAGCCGAACTAACACACACACATACTCACACACGCATACACACGCACACACGCACACACACATACACTCCTCACCTCTCGACTCCTACTTATTAGTCGCACATTACAAGAGGCAGGGCCTTCTTGCCTCGGCCGTATTCTAATCTCTGCAAGCCAAACACACACACACACACACACACACACACACACACATACACACACACTTACACATGCACACACACGCACACACGCACACACACACATACACTCTTCACCTCTCGACTCCCATCCATTAGTCGCCTCTTAAGACAGGCAGGGCCTTCTTGCCACGGACGTATTCTTATCTCTGCGAGCCGAACGGACACACACACACACTTGCACACACACACACACACACACACATACACGCTTCACCTCTCGACTCCTACCCATTAGTCGCCTCTTACGTCAGGCATGGCCTACTTGCCTCGGCCGTATTCTAATCTCTGCCAGCCGAATGGATACATACACACTGTATCGTTATAAACGTCACATCTCTATTAATTTATATTTTAATAATTATTTCATTTTAATTTCTTTATTAATTTATTAATTTCTTTATCTTCAGTTTAATTTTTACTATTTTTTTATTTATAAAAATAGTTGGCGCCCCCTGTTTTTCTCTTCTTCCTCTGTCTTTATTTTTTTTCTCTCTTTCTGTCCCATAGAATAAATATTCGCCCTCTTACTTTTGTTCGGCAGACTATTCTGTTCCGTGTTGACTGATAAGCTAGTTTCATGATATCTATAGCAACTTCCTATGACATCTGTGCTAACCTCATTCAGTCTCCCACTTTCTGTCAAAACAACTTTTCTGTAGTGGGATTATTTTTTGCTTTTTTTGAAATTTATAAAAGAAGGCAAAAATTATTATAAGACTCATTTTTATGGTCTACAAATTCTCTTGGGGTAAGTACTTTCATTGTGATATTTATTCTATAATTCTGACCGCATTTCCAATGTAACCTTACTTTCTTTCGAAAGCACATTTTTTTTCTGATATATGCATTAGGACTCTTTAACAGAATTTAACTAAGTAGTAACATTCATATTTCATTTTATCCTTGCCATACGCTATTTGTTTAAGTGTAGATTTGTAAGAAGGCAAGGAAGTTAAACCTTTCTTTTTGATGTGTTTCTAACGCAAGTTGTTTCTTATCCTTTTAGTTTATTGGAGATATCAAAACTTTATTGGTTTACTGGATATTTTATTGGGTTTTTTGGACACATCAAAACTTAATTGGAGTTGTTGAATTTATTGGTTTATTGGACACCAAAACTTAGTCAGGACATACAGCCACGTGTTACTGAAGCTCTCCAGAAGCCACAAATTCTAATTGAAGGACCCAACAGCTAGAACACACAAGCAGCCCATCGAAGCAATAAGTAACACTTACTAACTGTTAAGCTTTGGCAGGGTTAATTATTGGTTTTTTATTCATTTAAAAAAGTATGTTTGGTTAAGAATTGTCTTATTTGCTATTAACTGAGAACTCAGGCTCAATCCCTAGTTTAAGACAAGACGAACTCACCCTTGAGATACTGAGCTAGGCAAGGTATAGACGATAAGCTCCAATGGTTGATTGAGGTATTATTTTTACAATAGTACTTCAATTCTCTTTGGTAGTGTGTGCGTGTGTGTGCGTGTGTAAGTGTGTGTGTATGTGTGTGTGTCCGTTTGGCTTGCAGAGATAAGAATACAACCGAGGCAAGAAGGCCCTGCCGGTTGTAAGGGACTTCTAATAAGTAAGAGTCGAGAGTTGAAGAGTGTATGTGTGTGTGCGTGTGTGCGTGTGTGTGTGCGTGTGTCAGTATGTGTGTGTGTTTGTTCGGCCTGCAGAGATAAGAACACGACCGAGGCAAGAAGGCCCTGCCTATCGTAAGAGGCGACTAATAGGTAGGAGTCGAGAGGTGAAAAGTGTATGTGTGTGTGTGCGTGTGGGCATGTGTGTGTGTGCGTGTGTGAGTATGTGTGTGCGTCCGTTCGGCTTGCAGAACGGTTGGGCTTGTAAGTGTGTGTGTGTATATGTGTGTGTCTGTTTGGCTTGCAGAGATAAGTATACGGCCGAGGCAAGAAGGCCATGCTTGCTGTAAGGAGCGACTAATGGGTAGGAGTCGAGAGATGAAGAGTGTACGTGTGTGTGCGTGTGTTCGTTTGTGTGTACGTGTGTATGTGTTTGTGCGTGTGTAAGTGTGTGTGTGTGTATGGGTGTGTGTGTACGTTCGACTTGCATAGATAAGAATACGGCCGTGGCAAGAAGGCCATGCTTGCTGTAAGGAGCGACTAATTGGTAGGAGTCGAGAGATAAAGAGTGTATGTGTGTGTGTTTATTCCTGTGTGTGTGCGTGTGTAGGTGTGTGTGTGTGTATGTATGTGTGTGTCCGTTCGGCTCACAGAGATAAGAACTCGGCTGTGGCAAGAAGTTCCTGCCTGTCGTAAGATGCGACTAATGGGTAGGAGTCGAGAGGTGAAGAGTGTATGTGTGTGTGCGTGTGTGCGTGTGTGTGTGCGTGTGCGCGTATGTGTGTGTGTCTGTTCGGCTCGCAGAGATTAGAATACGGCCGAGGCAATAAGTCCATGCCTGTCGTAAGAGGCGACTAATGGGTATTAGTCGAGAGGTGAAGAGTGTATTTGTGTGTGTGTGTGTGCGTGTGTGCGTGTGTGTGTGAGTGTGTGCGTGTGTGTGTGTGAGTGTGTGTGTGTCCGTTCGGCTTGCAGAGATAAGAATACGGCCGTGGCAAGAGGGCCCTGCCTGTCGTAAGAGGCGACTAATGAATAGGAGTCGAGAGGTGAAGAGTGTATGTGTGTGTGTGTGCGTGTGTTTGTGCGTGTGTGAGTGTGTGTGTATATGTGTGTGTGTCCGTTTGGCTTGCAGAGATAAGAATACGGCCGAGGCAAGAAGGCCCTGCCTGTCGTAAGAGAAGAATATTGGGTAGGAGTCGAGAGGTAAAGAGTGTATGTATGTCTGTGCGTGTGTGCGTGCGTGTGTGAGTGTGTGTGTGTATGTGTGTGTGTTAGTGTGTGTGTCCGGTCGGCTCACAGAAATGAGAGCACGGCCGTGGCAAGAAGGCCCTGCCTGTCGTAAGAGGCGACTAATGGGTAGGAGTCGAGAGGTGAAGAGTGTATGTGTGTGTGTGTGTGTGCGTGTGTGCGTGTGTGTGCGTGTGTAAGTGTGTGTGTGTGTATGTGTGTGTGTCTGTTTGGCTTGCAGAGATAAGAATACGGCCGAGGCAAGAAGGCCATGCTTGCTGTAAGGAGCGACTAATGGGTAGGAGTCGAGAGATGAAGAGTGTACGTGTGTGTGCGTGTGTTCGTTTGTGTGTACGTGTGTATGTGTTTGTGCGTGTGTAAGTGTGTGTGTGTATGGGTGTGTGTGTCCGTTCGACTTGCATAGATAAGAATACGGCCGTGGCAAGAAGGCCATGCTTGCTGTAAGGAGCGACTAATTGGTAGGAGTCGAGAGATAAAGAGTTTATGTGTGTGTGTGTGTTTATTCCTTTGTGTGTGCGTGTGTAAGTGTGTGTGTATGTATGTGTGTGTCCGTTCGGCTCACAGAGATAAGAACTCGGCCGTGGCAAGAAGTTCCTGCCTGTCGTAAGATGCGACTAATGGGTAGGAGTCGAGAGGTGAAGAGTGTATGTGTGTGTGCGTGTGTGCGTGTGTGTGTGCGTGTGTGAGTATGTGTGTGTGTCCGTTTGGCTCGCAGAGATTAGAATACGGCCGAGGCAATAAGTCCATGCCTGTCGTAAGAGGCGACTAATAGCTATTAGTCGAGAGGTGAAGAGTGTATTTGTGTGTGTGTGTGCGTGTGTGCGTGTGTGTTTGAGTGTATGCGTGTGTGTGTGTGAATGTGTGTGTGTCCGTTCGGCTTGCAGAGATAAGAACACGGCCGTGGCAAGAAGTCCCTGCCTGTCGTAAGAGGCGACTAATGAATAGGAGTCGAGAGGTGAAGAGTGTATGTGTGTGTGTGTGCGTGTGTTTGTGCGTGTGTGAGTGTGTGTGTATATGTGTGTGTGTCCGTTTGGCTTGCAGAGATAAGAATACGGCCGAGGCAAGAAGGCCCTGCCTGTCGTAAGAGAAGAATAATGGGTAGGAGTCGAGAGGTGAAGAGTGTATGTATGTCTGTGCGTGTGTGCGTGCGTGTGTGAGTGTGTGTGTGTATGTGTGTGTGTAAGTGTGTGTGTGTCCGGTCGGCTCACAGAGATGAGAGCACGGCCGTGGCAAGAAGGCCCTGCCTGTCGTAAGTGGCGACTAATGGGTAGGAGTCGAGAGGTGAAGAGTGTATGTGTGTGTGTGTGTGCGTGTGTGCGTGTGTGTGCGTGTGTAAGTGTGTGTATGTATGTGTGTGTGTCTGTTTGGCTTGCACGACCGAGGCAAGAAGGCCCTGCCTATCGTAAGAGGCGACTAATAGGTAGGAGTCGAGAGGTGCAGAGTGTATGTGTGTGTGTGCGTGTGTACGTGTGTGTGTGCGTGTGTGAGTATGTGTGTGTGTCCGTTTGGCTTGCAGAGATAAGAAAACGGCCGAGGCAAGAGGGCCCTGCCTGTCGTAAGAGGCGACTAATAGGTAGGAGTCGAGAGGTGAAGAATATATGTGTGTGTGCGTGTGTGCGTGTTTGTGTGTGTGTGTGTGAGTGTATGTGTGTGTGCGTGTGTACGTGCGTGTGTGCGTGTGTGTGTGTGAGTGTGTGTGTGTGAGTATATGTGTGTGTTAGTTCGGCTTGCAGAGATAAGAACACGACCGAGGCAAGAAGGCCCTGCCTATCGTAAGAGGCGACTAATAGGTAGGAGTAGAGAGGTGAAGAGATTATGTGTGTGTGCGTTTGTGCGTGTGAGTTTGCGTGTGTGAGTATGTGTGTGTGTTAGTTCGGCTTGCAGAGATAAGAACACGACCGAGGCAAGAAGGTCCTGCCTATCGTAAGAGGCGACTAATAGGTAGGAGTCGAGAGATGAAGAGTGTATGTGTGTGTGCGCGTGTGTACGTGTGTGTGTGCGTGTGTGAGTATGTGTGTGTGTCCATTCGGCTTGCAGAGATAAGAACACGGCCGAGGCAAGAAGGCCCTGCCTGTCGTAAGAGGCGACTAATGAATAGGAGTCAAGAGGTGAAGATTGTATGTGTGCGTGCGTGTGTGCGTGTGTGTGTGTGTGAGTGTGTGTGTGTATGTATGTGTGTGTCCGTTCGGCTCGCAGAGATTAGAATACGGCCGAGGCAATAAGTCCATGCCTGTCGTAAGAGGCGACTAATGGGTAGGAGTCGAGAGGTGAAGAGTGTATTTGTGTGTGTGTGTGTGTGTGTGTGCGTGTGTGCGTGTGTGTGTGAGTGTGTGCGTGTGTGTGTGTGAGTGTGTGTGTGTCCGTTCGGCTTGCAGAGATAAGAACACGGCCGTGGCAAGAAGTCCCTGCCTGTCGTAAGAGGCGACTAATGAATAGGAGTCGAGAGGTGAAGAGTGTATGTGTGTGTGTGTGTGTGCGTGTGTTTGTGCGTGTGTGAGTGTGTGTGTATATGTGTGTGTGTCCGTTTGGCTTGCAGAGATAAGAATACGGCCGAGGCAAGAAGGCCCTGCCTGTCGTAAGAGAAGAATAATGGGTAGGAGTCGAGAGGTGAAGAGTGTATGTATGTCTGTGCGTGTGTGCGTGCGTGTGTGAGTGTGTGTGTGTATGTGTGTGTGTTAATGTGTGTGTGTCCGGTCGGCTCACAGAGATAAGAACACGGCCTTGGCAAGAAGGCCCTGCCTGTCGTAAGAGGCGACTAATGGGTAGGAGTCGAGAGGTGAAGAGTGTATGTGTGTATGTGTGTGTGTGTGTGCGTGTGTGTGCGTGTGTAAGTGTGTGTGTGTGTGTATGTGTGTGTCTCTGTTTGGCTTGCAGAGATAAGAATACGGCCGAGGCATGAAGGCCATGCTTGCTGTAAGGAGCGACTAATGGGTAGGAGTCGAGAGATAAAGAGTGTACGTGTGTGTGAGTTCGTTTGTGTGTACGTGTGTATGTGTTTGTGCGTGTGTAAGTGTGTGTGTGGGTGTATGGGTGTGTGTGTCCGTTCGGCTTGCATAGATAAGAACACGACCGAGGCAAGAAGGCCCTGCCTATCGTAATAGGCGGCTAATAGGTAGGAGTCGAGAGGTGAAGAGTGTATGTGTGTGTTTGCGTGTGTACGTGTGTGTGTGCGTGTGTGAGTATGTGTGTGTGTCCGTTCGGCTTGCAGAGATAAGAACACGGCCGAGGCAAGAAGGCCCTGCCTGTCGTAAGAGGCCACTAATAGGTAGGAGTCGAGAGGTGAAGAATGTATGTGTGTGTGCGTGTTTGCGTGTTTGTGTGTGTGTGTGTGAGTGTATGTGTGTGTGCGTGTGTACGTGCGTGTGTGTGTGTGTGTGTGTGAGTGTGTATGTGTCCGTTCGGCTTGCAGAGATAAGAACACGGCCGTGGCAAGAAGTCCCTACCTGTCGTAAGAGGCGACTAATGAATAGGAGTGGAGAGGTGAAGAGTGTATGTGTGTGTGTGTGTGTGTGTGCGTGTGTTTGTGCGTGTGTGAGTGTGTGTGTATATGTGTGTGTGTCCGTTTGGCTTGCAGGAATAAGAATGCGGCCGAGGCAAGAAGGCCCTGCCTGTCGTAAGAGAAGAATAATGGGTAGGAGTCGAAAGGTGAAGAATGTATGTATATCTGTGCGTGTGTGCGTGCGTGTGTGAGTGTGTGTGTGTGTGTATGTGTGTGTGTTAGTGTGTGTGTGCGCCGGTCGGCTCACAGAGATGAGAACACGGCCGTGGCAAGAAGGCCCTGCCTGTCGTAAGAAGCGACTAATGGGTAGGAGTCGAGAGGTGAAGAGTGTATGTGTGTGTGTGTGTGTGCGTGTGTGCGTGTGTGTGCGTGTGTAAGTGTGTATGTGTATGTGTGTGTGTCTGTTTGGCTTGCAGAGAGAAGAATACGGCCGAGGCAAGAAGGCCATGCTTGCTGTAAGGAGCGACTAATGGGTAGGAGTCGAGAGATGAAGAGTGTACGTGTGTGTACGTGTGTTCGTTTGTGTGTACGTGTGTATGTGTTTGTGCGTGTGTAAGTGTGTGTGTGTGTATGGGTGTGTGTGTACGTTCGACTTGCATAGATAAGAATACGGCCGTGGCAAGAAGGCCATGCTTGCTGTAAGGAGCGACTAATTGGTAGGAGTCGAGAGATAAAGAGTGTATGTGTGTGTGTGTTTATTCCTGTGTGTGTGCGTGTGTAGGTGTGTGTGTGTGTATGTATGTGTGTGTCCGTTCGGCTCACAGAGATAAGAACTCGGCCGTGGCAAGAAGTTCCTGCCTGTCGTAAGATGCGACTAATGGGTAGGAGTCGAGAGGTGAAGAGTGTATGTGTGTGTGCGTGTGTGCGTGTGTGTGTGCGTGTGTGAGTATGTGTGTGTGTCCGTTCGGCTCGCAGAGATTAGAATACGACCGAGGCAATAAGTCCATGCCTGTCGTAAGAGGCGACTAATGGGTATTAGTCGAGAGGTGAAGAGTGTATTTGTGTGTGTGTGCGTGTGTGCGTTGTAACAAAAATGAGGAATGTGGGGCAAAAATGTGCAGTGTAGAAATAGGGTGAACTCTAAAATGCACCTTGATACACCAACGAACTAATATGGGGAATAACGGAAGATGGAAGGGATTAGATAGAAATAAATTATGTAAAAGAAATAAATATGAATTTTATGAAGTAAATATGAATTTTAAAATATAACAGAATTAAGTGTTGGCTAGCGACTATGCAGGAGAATGACCACTTGACACTCAAAGAAGGATTCGGCCAATTTGCATGCCCTACAGAGACCGTAAGATATAAGAATTAATGACAAGAAAACCACCAAGAAATAAACAGATGAAAAAATAAAAGCTGCTCTAGTGAATGGTTGGGCGCCAGGAAGTTAAATGTTTTCTTCCGAGATATCTTGTATTGCTGAAATATGAAAGATAGGTATTAATTGAAATATTGAATTGTTTTAACCCAACTTTAATAAATACCAATT
This sequence comes from Diabrotica undecimpunctata, assembly GCF_040954645.1. NCBI lineage: Eukaryota > Metazoa > Arthropoda > Insecta > Coleoptera > Chrysomelidae > Diabrotica > Diabrotica undecimpunctata. The sequence goes on from NW_027312022.1 coordinate 52,737, forward strand.
TTATGTACAGACTATTTTAAACCCTTATATATGACCCATCACCTCTTATATACAATTAACTTATCTATATTTACAGTAAAATCCCAGAATGTAATGATAAACAATTTCCCCCCCCCTAACGTACCTATTAATGTTAAATTTTGACAGAGGTTATACTCAAGAATTATGTATAAATAATATAAAATAAAATATAAGATAATATAAATATAAAATACTACTCACTAATATAATAGTTTAGTTTTCGTTTAATAAATGTTAAGTTTGAAATGAAATGAAACTCTCCGGGTATGTGTGCACACGATAACCTGATGAAGAGAGATTCAAGGGAGAGTCAAAATCTCATCCCTTGTTAGACAATAAATAATTTAATTAAATTGTACTGACTATTGTTTTAGGAAAATTGAAGGTAATTATTATTAATGATGTAAAAGTTAAAACCTTGAAGAGGACGTAATGTTATTAAAGATATTTAAATAAGAAACAAAAAGATAAAACTAAGTTCTTCCGGCCAGTTTCCGTAGGTTTCCCTGGAAGGTCCTCTGGTGAAGAACTAGCTGCAGGTGGGTAAATTTACTCCAAACCTGGATTCCATATAAAAAAAGGAGGTACTTTAAACCAAGTCCATTAAATTCTTCTTCAAAAAAAAACCATAAACTTAAAATTCTTCTTCCCCTTGTCTTAATAAATTTTCCATACAAAAAAAAAATAATTATTCTTCCCTGACTTGCACTGGAATCCGTAAGTAGGCTAAAAAAACAGTTGTGTTACTCCAAGTCCTTTGTTCATACAAGAAAGTAAAGAAAAACCAAGAAGGTCAACAGGTTGCTTTAAATTAAAATAAAAACTATATTGTTTTTCTGTAAAAAATAACCTTGGGATGGTATGACAATGTTTTATAGGATATATTAAATAGATAGGTTTTCAGAAAGCATGGTCTATATATATTATAGAATAGAAAAAAGGAAATATTAGCCGGTTTAACGGTATGGAATTGAAATAGATAATTGTTGGTTTTCATCTTTGGAAAGAAATAAAGTTTGAGATAATGATAAAATCTAATACTTGTAATATATTTAGGTATTAATGAAATAAGTGAAATAGGACATATATAAGATAGAATAGATAGCTAGATAGCTAAGAATATATATCGAGAGCGGATTAAAATAGATTTGAATTTCACCAACAATGGCGGATGATATGACATGTTTTTACACATAATTTATTTATAACTTTAAACTTACCGGCTGAGGTGGTCCAAAATTAAAGTACTTTCCCAAAAAAACTAAATAACAAATGGCTTCTTCCAACACAACAGCTTTTCCACAAAAATAAAAAATAAACTTAAACCCAATTCATGAAAATGGCACCTACAGCCGCCTTGAACAAACGATGTTCACTCCACGAGATCCCAGCAACAAGTGCCGATTTGACGCTACGCTGTCACAAACGATGTACTTTCAGAGTCTTAGACAGAGGGCGGGATTTAATGCCAACTTTCGAAAATTATATTTTACTGGAGTTTTAAATATTTGGTTTAAGAATATTTCAAAAATGAATTTAATTTATAATTAAATTAAAGGATTCCAGTGACAAAAAGGTAAATGGTTCTTTAAGTAACGGACTCGTTACATTCCCCTCTTACTTGGAGAAAAAAAATTTTTAAGTGAAAAAAAATTTTTTTTTTCTTTTTACTTGACTGATTGGTTAGATGTAGGTTAACCAATACTTCAACCATATGTGGAGCAATCAAGAATCGAGAAAAAAAAATAAACTTATATATAAAAAATTATAGCTAGGGCAACAATTTGCCAAGTACAGCTATAAACTATATTAACTCACTAAAATACTTCCAAAACAATCTACATCGATTCACATGATTATAATTAACCACAGATTATGAGTGATGTAGGAATAAAGAAATGGTTTCATCTAAAGAGACCCACATGTAACTAAGTAAAAAGTCACATACTATTTAGAGTAAAGTTAAAGTAAGGTAACTCCAACATAGCATAGTATAGACTAGTAATACAAATACTCAATAAAAATAATCCAAAATAATGTGAAATCGGACCCTGGTTCCAAAATTGACTCATCAATGGACAACAGATTTATAGAAGAGCATATCCAAGGAATAATCAATCAGGCAAATAGGTGGACCGATACACAATAATAAGTAATAATAAAAATACCAACGTACTTATATAAAACAATATAAGTAACAATAAAAATACCAAATGTATAGACAACAATATAAGTGTCGAATTGGATGGTAAATCCAAAATTGACCATACAGTGGACAACAGATTTATAAAGTAGCATATCCAAAGATAATCAATCAGGCAAATAATGACCCAATTCACACTATAACCAAATAAACCAAATAGGGTAGGTCCACATATACCCACATCCGGTAATATGTGCCTAACCTTAAAATTCATCAAATAAATTATTGGATCAAAATGTGGGACTAACGGCTTAAACAAAAGGACAGCCATAAAATCGATTCCATCCTGATGATCTGCCATCAGTACATTTGGGATCCAAAATAAAGACCAAAAATAAAAACTAGAAAAAACAACAAAATTAACTTATGCTGATACTCGATAACTATAGCAGGTAGCTACAACAAATTTATAAGAATACCTAGCATAAGAGCACTAAAAAGAGTTTAATGTGCCAGTAACTCTAACAACCATAGCAAAATAGTAAGAGTTAAGGTAGGAGTAATAACAAAACAGAACATCCAGAACGAGTAGACCAATTTCTGAAGAAACTGCAGATTTATAATTCGTTCTGATATTAATAAAAGAGAACAGGATAATTCCTAGTTCAATATACCAAAATATAGATAAGTGCCTAAGGAAAGAAGTGAAAATAACTATAAATGGTCATTTGTTGCCAAAATATGGAATCACTATCAATAACTGCAATCTAAACATGCTAGCTGTAACGGGAGCAATCCATGACTTGAATAAACTATATTATAAGTAAGAATAATAAATCAGCTAAGGAACAATTCTTATATTAGACCAAAGTCTGAAAATATTAAGGATTAAAGCTAAATGTTCAAATCCTAAGACGTTCTACTGCCTAGATAACTGTACAACTTGTCATGAAAATGGTGAATTCCGAAATTCATTGCACAACTGAGGCCAACAATTGAACTAAAACTTCGAACCCACGTATTCATTCACCTATACACAGGCAGAATAGTCTATATAATATAGGAGTGTCCTAAAATTATGCATAATGATTGTCTATATAAATTCCTAATGACTGATTTAAAAAAAAACAACCCACATAGCAAATCCAGGTACATGTTACTATATAATTTGATTATGACCAATAACTGAATCAAATCCATAAAAAAAATACAACATTCTTTCCAACTGGCAAAACAAGTAAGCAAAATGAGAACATAAATTATACACACATAAACATATAGCACGGTATAGTAGCATTACAATATTTAGTTCCATACCAATGCAACATCTAATATAAGTAAACACTCTAATGGCCTTAATAATTTTAACTAATTATAAACAGATACTAATCAAAGTATAAGCTGTAGATATATCAAATCTGGTGATTAATAACAAAAATCTAAGAAAATATCAAATCGTAACCAAACCGAGCCAAAACAATAACACTCATAGGAATAAGTTAACTTAATAGACATTAAGTTAATCTTCCTCTGAAGATGAAGATGTTGCCTCATCTGTTGTATTGTCAGGGAGTAAATCCTTTATATGAAATTGACCAATTCGTCTATTCGTCGAATTGTCTTTTAATTCATATACTAAAGGAGATATTACCCTAACGACAGTACAGGGAACATATTTCTGACAAAACTTAGCAGAAATGGCATCACCTTTATTTGATTTTACAAAATTCCGTTTCAAAACTCGATCGCCCACAAAAAATCGCAAATCTCGTTTCCTCAAATTATACTGATGCTGATTTCTATGGTAAGAAGCTTTCAACTTCTTCCTAATGTCAGCGAATATTGGAGGTAAGTTTTGGAGATCTTCCATACGGTGAAGTTTCTCAGAAATTTGAGGAAGAGTTGTTGAATTTTCAGAAATTAAACCGAAATAATCACCTGACAATGGAACATGCCTACCAAAATTAACATAAGCTGGAGAGCACTGAGTGGTTTCATGAACAGAAGTTCGAATGGCTTGAGCAACTGAATGAATGTACTGATCCCAAGCTCTATGATCAGTGTAAGTGTAAGATCGAAGAGCAGTAACAATGCTACGATTTACACGTTCAGTGTGGTTAGCTTGCGGATGATAAGCTGCATTGTAGAATATCTTTTGGACCTTATATTTACTTAAAAGATCTTTAAAGGCTTTAGAAATAAATTGTGGACCATTATCACATGATACTATTTGGGGAATACCAAATAGTAAGAACACTTGCTCCTCTAAGAACTTCAAAATAGCTGGAGTTGTAGCCTTACGAAGAGGGCAAACTAAAGGAAATTTGGTGAAGTAATCTACAACAACCAAACAATACGTATTACCTGCATAACTACGTGGATACGGTCCAATAAGGTCTAAAGAGATCATTTGCCAAGGAAAATTAATGTTCCTAAACGAACCCATTAATCCAGCTTGAGGTAGGTTACTCGGCTTGCATGTTGCACAAACTCTACATCTAGAGATGTATTTCTTAACTGAGTTGCGCAGACCAGGCCAGTAATATAACTCAGCTATTTTACTAAATGTTTTATAAAAACCAAAGTGACCTGATGTCACATCATCATGAAAAGTTCTCAAGACTTCATCCCTATTTGCTGTTGGGACTACTATTTTCCAATCAGACATATTCGATAAAGACTCAACTGGACTGATTACATGTTTATACAGGATATTATTCTCTACCTTGAAATCAGGATATCTAGTAGGTTCTTGGGTGACATTATGAATCATCTTTCGATACCAATTATCTGGAGATAAAGTGGACAGATCTAAAAGATTGATATCGAATGTACGTGACAACGCATCTGCAACCACAACACCATTGGCTTTGCGATGAACAATATTATAATCAAAGACAGAAAGCCTACAAATCCAACGGGATAAACGTTGTGACGGATTTTTCATGGAATGTAACCATAATAAAGAACTATGATCTGTGATGATAGTAAACTTACGACCCTCAAGATAGTACCGAAAGGCATCAAGACCATGGATAATTGCAAGAAGTTCTCTCTCTGTGGTGGAATAATTTTTCTGTGCTTTATTGAGCTTTTTGCTGGTATAAGCTATTGGATGTTCCGAACCATCCTTCATTTGAAACAGTACACCACCTGAAGCAGTGTTGGAACAATCTGTCATGAGATAGAAATGCTCTTTAAAATTCGGAGATGTCATGACAGGTGCACTAGTAAGAGCTTCTTTTATACGCCGGAAAGCATCATCGGCTTCTGAAGTCCATGTAATAGTTTGGCCTTTTTTCCTATTTTTAAGGAGATCTGTAAGTGGAGACAACAAAGTAGAATAAGACGGCACAAACCGACGATAATATCCACACATGCCTAATATCCTACGAACTTGGGTAGTAGTCTTAGGTATAGGAAAATCCTTGATAGCAGTAACTTTATCAGGATCAGTCCTTAAACCTTTACTATCGACTACATATCCTAAAAATTTAAGACTAGGACGACAAAACTGACATTTATCTAAATTAATAGTTAAATTAGCCTCTTTGAGACGTAAAAACAATTTATCCAAAATTTCCATATGAAGAGAAAAATCAGGAGTGACAACCAAAATGTCATCCAAATAATAAAAAACATAGGGCTCTAACTGAGGACCAATGACTAAGTCCATCAGACGACACATTGTCTGAGGAGCTGAAACAAGACCAAAAGGCATAGTGACAAACTGAAATAATCCTTTCCCACTAACTGCAAAAGCTGTATACTTTTTACTTTCCTCACTCAAAGGAATCTGTAAAAAAGCTTTAGATAGATCGATAGAAGAAATATACCTAGCATTCTGGAGTTTACTTAGAATGACGTCTATTCGGGGAATAGGATAAGCATCCCGATTTGTAGTAATATTATTCAACTTTCGACCATCGAAGCAAACCCTAAAAGATCCATCTTTTTTCTTGGTTAACCACAAAGGACTACAGTAAGAAGACGTGGAAGGTTCAATGATCTTCAACTCTAACATGGAATCAATTTCCTTTTCCAAGTCAACTTGCCAAGCCTGAGGAATAGGATACTGATATTGTCTAAAAGGTGTGGTATCTCCCACTTCGATAGTGTGAGATGTTAAGGATGTACGACCTAATTTGTCTTTTGACGAAAGGGTTGTAAATTTAGAGATCATATTCTCTAATTGACTTTGTTCTGAACTAGATAAACTAGTAAAATCCTGAATAGCACTAAGTAAGGACAGATTAAATTGAGAAATAGAAAAGGAAAAATTAGAACAATTTAGTGTGCTATTAAAAGCATTTAAGAAGTCCATACCTAAAATTATAGAATTCTGAACTGAAGGAATAATATAGAATGTAATTTGTTTACATAAATCTGCTACTGTGATTTCAGTTTCAAATTTGCCTGTAATAGACTGAACTGTACCATCTGCAGTAGACACTTGCAGAGAAGAAATGGGCATAATAGAAATCTCAGCATTTTTCAGTAAAGCTAATGAATGTGAACCTATCACAGAAATGTTCGAGCCACTATCTAAAAGAGCTAAACAAGATTGTCCTAAAATCTTAATAGGAAGATAAGGTCTATTATCATTATGTTTTCTAACTAATAGCGAATTCAAATCAAAACAATTATTATCTGATTGATCAAAAATTTTAAGTGGTACTAAACTAAACTTATTATCTCTACCTACACAATCAGAGGATGCAATAGGCAAACAAGAAGAATCAGAAATAAAAGAATCCTCCTGAATTGTGGTAGACTCTGGTATAGATACTGGAACTACTACACTGCTACTATTATGTTTATTACTAAGATTTGGGAAGATATTTGGGGAAGATAATCTATGCGAATCAAATGTATTATATTGAGAAGTTACTTCTTGGAATGACTTGGTGTGGTGTGTGTTGGTTTTTTTTGAACAACCCCTTTCCCTTTCCGACTGGAAGATGGGTTTGGGTGACTTGACGTGGTTGGACCAGTGATTTCGTTTGATGTAACGGTTTGATTCCCTGATGGGGGTGTGGACGGAGAAACGCTCAGGGGACGGACCTCCGATCGTTCGTTTCCCGAACACTTAAAGCAATTTCGTTTGGGGGTATTTTCCCTACCACAACCGTGGCAGAAAATACGGGTACGAGGGATGCCGCAATCATAAAAAGTGTGGCCAGACTCACGACAATTCCAGCACACTACAGAACTTACAACTGAGATATTACGCTCAGGGCCCTTAGATTGCCAAGAACGGTGCCTAAAAGGATTTTGGTGACCGAAAGAGTCAGAAGAGTGTTTGGAAGTGGTGGGAGGTTGAGAAGACCAAGATAAAGTTTCCTCCAAACGTTTACATTTCTCGGTGATGTCTGCTATACTGGTGATGTCTACTAAAGCTAATTGCTGGTGATAAAAAGGCAATAGACATTTTAGAATAATCTTAATTTTTGCAGAATCTGTTAGAGGAGTCTCAAGGCGACTACACATACCCAAAATGTTATTGATAAACATCGTAACAGACTCATTTGGCTTCTGTTTACGATTTTTGATTTGGTCTAGAAGGTCATCTTGAAAAGAATATGGTAGAAAATCAGATTTAAGTTTCTGAGCCAAATCAGACCAATTAGAAAAATTATTGCGGTTGTTTCTAAACCACGTAAAAGCTGCGCCTGTAAACAATTCAGCAGAAGCTGCAAAAAGATCATCTTCACTTACTCCTCTCGATACTCGAAGACATTCCACCCTATCCAAAAAAGAAATTACTTGGTCATAATGACCTTCACCAGAAAATGTAATGCCCCATTTATGTACCTGAACAGGTTTGGGGTGTAGAAATGAGTTAGCTGCTTGGACGGAAGAAATAGGAGTTGAAGTAGCAATTGGATTTACTCGTGAATCAAGTTCACCCTCTAGGCTAAGAATTCGGATTGAAATTGAGCGTTTATAAGATTGCTGCTCCTCATTCGAACACGACAATAAATGAACACGGCCTGAGACATGAGCTAGACGTGATATCAGCCTGGAGTATAGGCTATCTTGGACAGTCCCTCTAAAATCGGATATCCTTTTAGCCAAATCATCCACAGTCTCATCAATCTCTTCTTGCTGTTCTAGAAAAGGAATACTTGTGGCAGAAATTTGTCGAAAGCTTCTGTTTCCTTCTTCTTGCCTTAAAGCTCCACGCAATAGTTTGCGTTTTAAATCCACATTGGAAGACTCATCAATATTGATGTCCCTAATTCTCAACTCATAATCTAATTCCTTGACTAATAAATGTTCTACCTTGAATGCAGACATTGTGAAAAAAAAAAAAAAAATAGATGAATAGATGAATAGACAAAGGAAATAATGTATTACCACTCCACAAAATCAATCGAAGGAACTAAAGTTATCCAAAAAATATATATCTATATATATTTAAACGTTTAAAAAGAATTAAGTAAAGTTAAGTTAAATATTTAAATTTGGATCCTTGAAGCAACACACAATGGTTTCAACAAGTATATGGTTAACAAATAATTGAATATGAAAACCCACCAATATTGGCTAATAAATATATATAAAAATAGTAATATCTAAATTATTAAATTCTTATAGTTCAATAATTAGTAAAATAGATTGTTAACTGTACACAATGATTAAGAAGGTGAGGGTTTAAATATGAATATAAGTAAACTGCAGCAATACAAGTATACCTATAAATATAAATCTAATAAGAAAAGATACATAAATAAGGAAGTTAAAAAAAAATGAACAAAGAGCAACAGGAACAAATTAGAAATAATAAAGAATATTTTGCAAAGAGAAATATACTACAGAATGTACGGTCTGAACTGAGAAAAGGCCCCACGTTGGGCGCCAATGTAACAAAAATGAGGAATGTGGGGCAAAAATGTGCAGTGTAGAAATAGGGTGAACTCTAAAATGCACCTTGATACACCAACGAACTAATATGGGGAATAACGGAAGATGGAAGGGATTAGATAGAAATAAATTATGTAAAAGAAATAAATATGAATTTTATGAAGTAAATATGAATTTTAAAATATAACAGAATTAAGTGTTGGCTAGCGACTATGCAGGAGAATGACCACTTGACACTCAAAGAAGGATTCGGCCAATTTGCATGCCCTACAGAGACCGTAAGATATAAGAATTAATGACAAGAAAACCACCAAGAAATAAACAGATGAAAAAATAAAAGCTGCTCTAGTGAATGGTTGGGCGCCAGGAAGTTAAATGTTTTCTTCCGAGATATCTTGTATTGCTGAAATAGGAAAGATAGGTATTAATTGAAATATTGAATTGTTTTAACCCAACTTTAATAAATACCAATTTTATGTACAGACTATTTTAAACCCTTATATATGACCCATCACCTCTTATATACAATTAACTTATCTATATTTACAGTAAAATCCCAGAATGTAATGATAAACAATTTCCCCCCCCTAACGTACCTATTAATGTTAAATTTTGACAGAGGTTATACTCAATAATTATGTATAAATAATATAAAATAAAATATAAGATAATATAAATATAAAATACTACTCACTAATATAATAGTTTAGTTTTCGTTTAATAAATGTTAAGTTTGAAATGAAATGAAACTCTCCGGGTATGTGTGCACACGATAACCTGATGAAGAGAGATTCAAGGGAGAGTCAAAATCTCATCCCTTGTTAGACAATAAATAATTTAATTAAATTGTACTGACTATTGTTTTAGGAAAATTGAAGGTAATTATTATTAATGATGTAAAAGTTAAAACCTTGAAGAGGACGTAATGTTATTAAAGATATTTAAATAAGAAACAAAAAGATAAAACTAAGTTCTTCCGGCCAGTTTCCGTAGGTTTCCCTGGAAGGTCCTCTGGTGAAGAACTAGCTGCAGGTGGGTAAATTTACTCCAAACCTGGATTCCATATAAAAAAAGGAGGTACTTTAAACCAAGTCCATTAAATTCTTCTTCAAAAAAAAACCATAAACTTAAAATTCTTCTTCCCCTTGTCTTAATAAATTTTCCATACAAAAAAAAAATAATTATTCTTCCCTGACTTGCACTGGAATCCGTAAGTAGGCTAAAAAAACAGTTGTGTTACTCCAAGTCCTTTGTTCATACAAGAAAGTAAAGAAAAACCAAGAAGGTCAACAGGTTGCTTTAAATTAAAATAAAAACTATATTGTTTTTCTGTAAAAAATAACCTTGGGATGGTATGACAATGTTTTATAGGATATATTAAATAGATAGGTTTTCAGAAAGCATGGTCTATATATATTATAGAATAGAAAAAAGGAAATATTAGCCGGTTTAACGGTATGGAATTGAAATAGATAATTGTTGGTTTTCATCTTTGGAAAGAAATAAAGTTTGAGATAATGATAAAATCTAATACTTGTAATATATTTAGGTATTAATGAAATAAGTGAAATAGGACATATATAAGATAGAATAGATAGCTAGATAGCTAAGAATATATATCGAGAGCGGATTAAAATAGATTTGAATTTCACTAACAATGGCGGATGATATGACATGTTTTTACACATAATTTATTTATAACTTTAAACTTACCGGCTGAGGTGGTCCAAAATTAAAGTACTTTCCCAAAAAAACTAAATAACAAATGGCTTCTTCCAACACAACAGCTTTTCCACAAAAATAAAAAATAAACTTAAACCCAATTCATGAAAATGGCACCTACAGCCGCCTTGAACAAACGATGTTCACTCCACGAGATCCCAGCAACAAGTGCCGATTTGACGCTACGCTGTCACAAACGATGTACTTTCAGAGTCTTAGACAGAGGGCGGGATTTAATGCCAACTTTCGAAAATTATATTTTACTGGAGTTTTAAATATTTGGTTTAAGAATATTTCAAAAATGAATTTAATTTATAATTAAATTAAAGGATTCCAGTGACAAAAAGGTAAATGGTTCTTTAAGTAACGGACTCGTTACAGCGTGTGTGTGTGAGTGTGTGCGTGTGTGTGTGTGTGTGAGTGTGTGTGTGTCCGTTCGGCTTACAGAGATAAGAACACGGCCGTGGCAAGAAGTCACTGCCTGTCGTAAGAGGCGACTAATGAATAGGAGTCGAGAGGTGAAGAGTGTATGTGTGTGTGTGTGTGCGTGTGTTTGTACGTGTGTGAGTGTGTGTGTATATGTGTGTGTGTCCGTTTGGCTTGCAGAGATAAGAATACGGCCGAGACAAGAAGGCCCTGCCTGTCGTAAGAGAAGAATAATGGGTAGGAGTCGAGAGGTGAAGAGTGTATGTATGTCTGTGCGTGTGTGCGTGCGTGTGTGAGTGTGTGTGTGTATGTGTGTGTGTTAGTGTGTGTGTGTCCGGTCGGCTCACAGAGATGAGAGAACGGCCGTGGCAAGAAGGCCCTGCCTGTCGTAAGAGGCGACTAATGGGTAGGAGTCGAGAGGTGAAGAGTGTATGTGTGTGAGTGTGCGTGTGTGCGTGTGTGTGCGTGTGTAAGTGTGCGTGTGTGTGTATGTGTGTGTGTCTGTTTGGCTTGCAGAGATAAGAATACGGCCGAGGCAAGAAGGCCATGCTTGCTGTAAGGAGCGACTAATGGGTAGGAGTCGAGAGATGAAGAGTGTACGTGTGTGTGCGTGTGTTCGTTTGTGTGTACGTGTGTATGTGTTTGTGCGTGTGTAAGTGTGTGTGTGTATGGGTGTGTGTGTCCGTTCGACTTGCATAGATAAGAATACGGCCGTGGCAAGAAGGCCATGCTTGCTTTAAGGAGCGACTAATTGGTAGGAGTCGAGAGATAAAGAGTGTATGTGTGTGTGTGTGTGTTTTTTCCTTTGTGTGTGCGTGTGTAAGTGTGTGTGTGTGTATGTATGTGTGTGTCCGTTCGGCTCACAGAGATAAGAACTCAGCCGTGGCAAGAAGTTCCTGATTGTCGTAAGATGCGACTAATGGGTAGGAGTCGAGAGGTGAAGAGTGTATGTTTGTGTGCGTGTGTGCGTGTGTGTGTGCGTGTGTGAGTATGTGTGTGTGTCCGTTCGGCTTGCAGATATAAGAAAACGGCCGAGGCAAGAAGGCCCTGCCTGTCGTAAGAGAAGACTAATGGGTAGGAGTCGAGAGGTGAAGAGTGTATGTTTGTGTGCGTGTGTGCGTGTGTGTGTGCGTGTGTGAGTATGTGTGTGTGTCCGTTCGGCTTGCAGAGATAAGAAAACGGCCGAGGCAAGAAGGCCCTGCCTGTCGTAAGAGAAGAATAATGGGTAGGAGTCGAGAGGTGAAGAGTGTATGTATGTCTGTGCGTGTGTGCGTGCGTGTGTGAGTGTGTGTGTGTATGTGTGTGTGTAAGTGTGTGTGTGTCCAGTCGGCTCACAGAGATGAGAGCACGGCCGTGGCAAGAAGGCCCTGCCTGTCGTAAGAGGCGACTAATGGGTAGGAGTCGAGAGGTGAAGAGTGTATGTGTGTGTGTGTGTGCGTGTGTGCGTGTGTGTGTGTGTGTAAGTGTGTGTATGTATGTGTGTGTGTCTGTTTGGCTTGCATAGATAAGAACACGACCGAGGCAAGAAGGCCCTGCCTATCGTAAGAGGCGACTAATAGGTAGGAGTCGAGAGGTGAAGAGTGTATGTGTGTGTGTGCGTGTGTACGTGTGTGTGAGCGTGTGTGAGTATGTGTGTGTGTCCGTTCGGCTTGCAGAGATAAGAAAACGGCCGAGGCAAGAGGGCCCTGCCTGTCGTAAGAGGCGACTAATAGCTAGGAGTCGAGAGGTGAAGAATATATGTGTGTGTGCGTGTGTGCGTGTTTGTGTGTGTGTGAGTGTATGTGTGTGGGTGCGTGTGTACGTGCGTGTGTGCGTGTGTGTGTGTGAGTGTGTGTGTGTATGTGTGTGTGTGTCCCTTCGCTCGCAGAGATGAGAAAACAGCGGTGGCAAGAAGACCATGCCTGTCGTAAGAGGCGACTAATGGATAGGAGTCGAGAGGTGGAGAGTGTGTGCGTGTGCGTGTGCGTATGTGTGTGTGTGCGTGTGTGTGTCCGTTCGGCTTGCAGAGATAAGAACACGGCCGTGGCAAGAACTCCCTGCCTATCGTAAGAGGAGAATATTGGGTAGAAGTCGAGAGGTGAAGAGTGTATGTGTGTGTGTGCGTTTGTGCGTGCCTGTGTGAGTGTGTGTGTGTATGTGTGTGAGTCAGTGTGTGTGTTTCCGGTCGGCTCGCAGATATGAGAACACGGCCGTGGCAAGAAGGCCCTGCTTGTCGTAAGAGACGACTAATGGGTAGGAGTCGAGAGGTGAAGAGTGTATGTATGTCTGTGCGTGTGTGCGTGCGTGTGTGAGTGTGTGTGTGTATGTGTGTGTGTCAGTGTATGTGTGTCCGGTCGGCTCATAGAGATGAGGACACGGCCGTGGCAAGAAGGCCCTGCCTTTTGTAAGAGGCGACTAATGGGTAGGAGTCGAGAGGTAAAGAGTGTATGTGTGTGTGTGCCTGTGTGCGTGTGTTTGTGTGTGTGTGTGTGCGTGTGTGTGTGTCCGTTCGGCTTGGAGAGATAAGAACACGGCCGAGGCAAGAAGGCCCTGCCTGTCGTAAGAGGCGACTAATAGATAGGAGTCGAGAGGTGAAGAATGTATGTGTGTGTGCGTGTGTGCGTGCTTGTGTGCGTGTGCGTGTGCGTGTGTGCGTGCGTGTGTGCGTGTGTGTGTGTTTGTGAGTGTGTGTGTAAGTATGTGTGTGAGTGTGTGTGTGTATGTATGTGTGTGTCCGTTCGGCTTGCAGAGATTAGAATACGGCCGAGGCAATGAGTCCATGCCTGTCGTAAGAGGCGACTAATGAATAGGAGTCGAGAGGTAAAGAGTGTATGTGTGTGTGTGTGCGTGTGTTTGTGCGTGTGTGAGTGTGTGTGTATATGTGTCTGTGTCCGTCTAGCTTGCAGAGATAAGAATACGGCCGAGGCAAGAAGGCCCTGCCTGTCGTAAGAGAAGAATAATGGGTAGGAGTCGAGAGGTGAAGAGTGTATGTATGTCTGTGCGTGTGTGCGTGCGTGTGTGAGTGTGTGTGTATGTGTGTGTGTCAGTGTATGTGTGTCCGGTCGGCTCACAGAGATGAGGACACGGCCGTGGCAAGAAGGCCCTGCCTGTCGTAAGAGGCGACTAATGGGTAGGAGTCGAGAGGTGAAGAGTGTATGTGTGTGTGTGTGCGGGTGCGTGTGTGTGCGTGTGTAAGTGTGTGTGTGTATGTGTGTGTGTGTGTGTGTCTGGTTGGCTTGCAGAGATAAGAATACGGCCGAGGCAAGAAGGCCATGCTTGCTGTAAGGAGCGACTAATGGGTAGGAGTCGAGAGATGAAGAGTGTATGTGTGTGTGCGTGTGTGCGTGTGTGTTTCCGTGTGTGAGTATGTGTGTGTGTCCGTTCGGCTCGCAGAGATTAGAATACGGCCGAGGCAATAAGTCCATGCCTGTCGTAAGAGGCGACTAATGGGTAGGAGTCGAGAGGTGAAGAGTGTATTTGTGTGTGTGTGCGTGTGTGCGTGAGTGTGTGCGTGTGTGTGTGAGTGTGTGTGTGGCCGTTCGGCTTGCAGAGATAAGAACACGGCCGTGGCAAGAAGTCCCTGCCTGTCGTAAGAGGCGACTAATGAATAGGAGTCGAGAGGTGAAGAGTGTATGTGTGTGTGTGTGTGTGTGCGCGTGTGTTTGTGCGTGTGTGAGTGTGTGTGTATATGTGTGTGAGTCCGTTTGGCTTGCAGAGATAAGAATACGGCCAAGGCAAGAAGGCCCTGCCTGTCGTAAGAGAAGAATAATGGGTAGGAGTCGAGAGGTGAAGAGTGTATGTATGTCTGTGCGTGTGTGCGTGAGTGTGTGAGTGTGTGTGTGTATGTGTGTGTGTTAGTGTGTGTGTGTCCGGTCGGCTCACAGAGATGAGAACACGGCCGTGGCAAGAAGGCCCTGTCTGTCGTAAGAGGCGACTAATGGGTAGGGGTCGAGAGGTGAAGAGTGTATGTGTGTGTGTGCGTGTGTGCGTATGTGTGCGTGTGTAAGTGTGTGTGTGTATGTGTGTGTATCTGTCTGGCTTGCAGATATAAGAATACGGCCGAGGCAAGAAGGCCATGCTTGCTGTAAGGAGCGACTAATGGGTAGGAGTCGAGAGATGAAGAGTGTACGTGTGTGTGTGCGTGTGTTCGTTTGTGTGTACGTGTGTATGTGTTTGTGCGTGTGTAAGTGTGTGTGTGTGTATGGGTGTGTGTCCGTTCGGCTTGCATAGATAAGAATACGGCCGTGGCAAGAAGGCCATGCTTGCTTTAAGGAGCGACTAATTGGTAGGAGTCGAGAGATAAAGAGTGTATGTGTGTGTGTGTGTTTGTTCCTTTGTGTGTGCGTGTGTAAGTGTGTGTGTGTGTGTGTGTGTATGTATGTGTGTGTCCGTTCGGCTCACAGAGATAAGAACTCGGCCGTGGCAAGAAGTTCCTGCCTGTCGTAAGATGCGACTAATGGGTAGGAGTCGAGAGGTGAAGAGTGTATGTGTGTGTGTGCGTGTGTGCGTATGTGTGCGTGTGTAAGTGTGTGTGTGTATGTGTGTGTGTCTGTCTGGCTTGCAGAGATCAGAATACGTCCGTGGCAAGAAGGCCCTGCCTGTCTTAAGAGGCGACTAATGGATAGGAGACGAGAGGTGGAGTGTGTGTGCGTGTGCGTATGCGTGTGCGTGTGTGCGTGTGTGCGTGTGTGTGCCTGTGAGAGTATGTGTGTGTGTTAGTTAGACCTGCAGAGATAAGAACACGACCGATGCAAGAAGGCCCTGCCTATCGTAAGAGGCGACTAATAGGTAGGAGTCGGGAGGTGAAGAGTGTATGTGTGTGTGTGCGTGTGTGCATGTGTGTGTGCGTGTGTGAGTATGTGTGTGTGTCCGTTCGGCTTGCAGAGATAAGAACACGGCCGAGGCAAGAAGGCCTTGCCTGTCGTAAGAGGCGACTAATAGGTAGGAGTCGAGAAGTGAAGAATGTATGTGTGTGTGTGTGCGTGTGTGTGTGTGTTTGTGCGTGTGTGTGTGTGTGTGTGAGTGTATGTGTGTGTGCGTGTGAGCGTGCGTGTGTGCGTGTGCGTCTGTGTGTGTGTTTGTGTGTGTGTGTGTGTGTGTGTGTGTGTATCCCTTCGGCTCGCAGAGATAAGAATACAGCCGTGGCAAGAAGGTCATGCAAATCGTACGGGGCGACTAATAGTTAGGAGTCGAGAGGTGAAGAGTGTATGTGTGTGTGTGCGTGTATAAGTGTGTGTGTATGTATGTGTGTGTCCGTTCGGCTTGCAGAGATTAGAATACGGCGGAGGCAATTAGTTCATGCCTGTCGTAAGAGGCGAATAATGGGTAGGAGTCGAGAGGTAAAGAGTGTATTTGTGTGTGTGTGTGTATGTGTGCGTGTGTGTGTGCGTGTATGCGTGCGTGTGTGTGAGTGTGTGTATCCGTTCGGCTTGCAGAGATAAGAATATGGCGGGGCAAGAAGGCCCTGCCTCTCGTAAGAGGCGACTAAGAGGTAGGAATCGACAGGTGAAGAGTGTATGTGTGTGTGTGTGTGTGTGTGTGTGTCCGCTCGGCTCGCAGAGATAAGAATACGGCCGTGGCAAGAAGGCCCTGTCTGTCTTAAGAGGCGACTAATGGATAGGAGTCGAGAGGTGGAAAGTGTGTGCGTGTGCGTGTGTGTGCGTGTGTGTGTGTCCGTTCGGCTCGCAGAGATAAGAACACGGCCGTGGCAAGAAGTCCCTGAATGTCGTAAGAGGCGACTAATGGGTGGGAGTCGAGAGGTGAAGCGTGTATGTGTGTGTGTGTGTGTGCGAGTGTGTGTGTGTCCGTTTGGCTCGCAGAGATAAGAATACGTCCGTGGCAAGAAGGCCCTGCCTGTCTTAAGAGGCGACTAATGGATAGAAGTCGAGAGGTGGAAAGTGTGTGCGTGTGTTTGTGTGTGCGTGTGTGTGTGTGTCCGTTAGGCTTGCAGAGATAAGAACACGGCCGTGGCAAGAAGACCCTGCCTGTCGTAAGAGGAGAATAATGGGTAGGAGTTGAGAGGTGAAGAGTGTATGTGTGTGTGTGGGTATGTGCGTGCGTGTGTGAGTGTGTGTGTGTGTGTATGAGTGTGTGTCAGTGTGTGTGTGTGTCCGGTCGGCTCGCAGAGATATGAACACATCCGTGGCAAGAAGGCCCTGCCTGTCGTAAGAGGCGACTAATGGGTAGGAGTCTAGAGGTGAAGAGTGTATGTGTGTGTGTGTGTGCGTGAGTAAGTGTGTGTGTATGTGTGTGTGTGTCCGTTTGGCTTGCAGAGATAAGAATACGACCGAGGCAAAAAGGCCCTGCCTATCGTAAGAGGCGACTAATGGGTAGGAGTCGAGAGATGAAGAGTGTACGTGTGTGTGCGTGTGTTCGTTTGTGTGTACGTGTGTATGTGTTTGTGCGTGTGTAAGTGCGTGTGTGTATGGGTGTGTGTGTACGTTCGACTTGCATAGATAAGAATACGGCCGTGGCAAGAAGGCCATGCTTTCTGTAAGGAGCGACTAATTGGTAGGAGTCGAGAGATAAAGAGTGTATGTGTGTGTTTATTCCTGTGTGTGTGCGTGTGTAGGTGTGTGTGTGTGTATGTATGTGTGTGTCCGTTCGGCTCACAGAGATAAGAACTTGGCTGTGGCAAGAAGTTCCTGCCTGTCGTAAGATGCGACTAATGGGTAGGAGTCGAGAGGTGAAGAGTGTATGTGTGTGTGCGTGTGTGCGTGTGTGTGTGTCCGTTCGGCTCGCAGAGATTAGAATACGGCCGAGGTAATAAGTCCATGCCTGTCGTAAGAGGCGACTAATAGGTATTAGTCGAGAGGTGAAGAGTGTATTTGTGTGTGTGTGTGTGTGCGTGTGTGCGTTTGTGTGTGAGTGTGTGCGTGTGTGTGTGAGTGTGTGTGTGTCCGTTCGGCTTGCAGAGATAAGAACACGGCCGTGGCAAGAAGTCCCTGCCTGTCGTAAGAGGCGACTAATGAATAGGAGTCGAGAGGTGAAGAGTGTATGTGTGTGTGTGTGCGTGTGTTTGTGCGTGTGTGAGTGTGTGTGTATATGTGTGTGTGTCCGTTTGGCTTGCAGAGATAAGAATACGGCCGAGGCAAGAAGGCCCTGCCTGTCGTAAGAGAAGAATAATGGGTAGGAGTCGAGAGGTGAAGAGTGTATGTATGTCTGTGCGTGTGTGCGTGCGTGTGTGAGTGTGTGTGTATGTGTGTGTGTTAGTGTGTGTGTGTCCGGTCGGCTCACAGAGATGAGAACACGACCGAGGCAAGAAGGCCCTGCCTATCGTAAGAGGCGACTAATGGGTAGGAGTCGAGAGATGAAGAGTGTATGTGTGTGTGCGCGTGTGTACGTGTGTGTGTGCGTGTGTGAGTATGTGTGTGTGTCCATTCGGCTTGCAGAGATAAGAACACGGCCGAGGCAAGAAGGCCCTGCCTGTCGTAAGAGGCGACTAATGAATAGGAGTCAAGAGGTGAAGATTGTATGTGTGCGTGCGTGTGTGCGTGTGTGTGTGTGTGAGTGTGTGTGTGTATGTATGTGTGTGTCCGTTCGGCTCGCAGAGATTAGAATACGGCCGAGGCAATAAGTCCATGCCTGTCGTAAGTGGCGACTAATGGGTAGGAGTCGAGAGGTGAAGAGTGTATTTGTGTGTGTGTGTGTGTGTGCGTGTGTGCGTGTGTGTGTGAGTGTGTGTGTGTGTGTGTGTGAGTGTGTGTGTGTCCGTTCGGCTTGCAGAGATAAGAACACGGCCGTGGCAAGAAGTCCCTGCCTGTCGTAAGAGGCGACTAATGAATAGGAGTCGAGAGGTGAAGAGTGTATTTGTGTGTGTGTGTGTGTGCGTGTGTGCGTGTGTGTGTGAGTGTGTGCGTGTGTGTGACTGTGTGTGTGTGTGTCCGCTCGGCTCGCAGAGATAAGAACACGGCCGTGGCAAGAAGGCCCTGCCTGTCGTAAGAGGCGACTAATGGGTAGGAGTCGAGAGGTGAAGAGTCTATGTGTGTGTGCGTGTATGCGTGTGTGTGTGCGTGTGTGAGTGTGTGTGTATGTGTGTGTGTCCTTTAGGCTTACAGAGATAAGAATACGGCCGTGGCAAGAAGTCCCTGCCTGTCGTAAGAGGAGAACAATGGGTAGGAGTCGAGAAGTGAAGAGTGTATATGTGTGAGCGTGTATGCGTGTGTGTGTACGTGTGTGAGTGTGTGTGTATATGTGTGTGTGTCCGTTCGGCTTACAGAGATAAGAACACGGCCGAGGGAAGAAGGTTCTGCCTGTCGTAAGAGGCGAATAATGGATAGGAGTCGAGAGGTAAAGAGTGTATGTGTGTGTGTCTGTGTGCGTGCGTCTGTGAATGTGTGTGTATGTGTGTGTGTGAGTGTGTGTGTGTCCGGTCGGCTCGCAGAGATAAGAACACGGCCGTGGCAAGAAGGACCTGCCTGTCGTAAGAGGCGACTAATGGGTAGGAGTCGAGAGGTGAAGAGTGTATGTGTGTGTGCGTGTGTGTGTGTGTGTGTGTGTCTGCGTATGATTGTGCATGTGTGAGAGTGTGTGTATGTATGTGTGTGTCCGTTCGGCTCGCAGAGAATAGAATACGGCCGAGGCAAGAAGGCCATGCCTGTCGTAAGAGACGATTAATGGGTAGAAGTCGAGATGTGAAGAGTGAATTTGCGCGTGTGTGTGTGCGTGTGTGCGTGCGTGTGTGTGTGAGTGTGTGTGTCCGTTCAGCTTGCAGAGATAAGAATACGGCCGTGGCAAGAAGGCCCTGCCTGTCGTAAGAGGCGACTAATGGGTAGGAGTCGAGAGGTGAAGAGTGTATGTGTGTGTGTGTGTGCACGTGTGTGCGTGTGTGTGCGTGTGTAAGTGTGTGTGTATGTGTGTGTGTCCGTTTGGCTTGCAGAGATAAGAATACAACCGAGGCAAGAAGGCCCTGCCAATTGTAAGGGACTTCTAATAAGTAAGAGTCGAGAGTTGAAGAGTGTATGTGTGTGTGCGTGTGTGCGTGTGTGTGTGCGTGTGTCAGTATGTGTGTGTGTTAGTTCGGCCTGCAGAGATAAGAACACGACCGAGGCAAGAAGGCCCTGCCTATCGTAAGAGGCGACTAATAGGTAGGAGTCGAGAGGTGAAGAGTGTATGTGTTTGTGTGCGTGTGGGCATGTGTGTGTGTGCGTGTGTGAGTATGTGTGTGTGTCCGTTCGGCTTGCAGAACGGTTGGGCTTGTAAGTGTGTGTGTGTATATGTGTGTGTCTGTTTGGCTTGCAGAGATAAGAATACGGCCGAGGCAAGAAGGCCATGCTTGCTGTAAGGAGCGACTAATGGGTAGGAGTCGAGAAATGAAGAGTGTACGTGTGTGTGCGTGTGTTCGTTTGTGTGTACGTGTGTATGTGTTTGTGCGTGTGTAAGTGTGTGTGTGTGTATGGGTGTGTGTGTACGTTCGACTTGCATAGATAAGAATACGGCCGTGGCAAGAAGGCCATGCTTGCTGTAAGGAGCGACTAATTGGTAGGAGTCGAGAGATAAAGAGTGTATGTGTGTGTGTTTATTCCTGTGTGTGTGCGTGTGTAGGTGTGTGTGTGTGTATGTATGTGTGTGTCCGTTCGGCTCACAGAGATAAGAACTCGGCTGTGACAAGAAGTTCCTGCCTGTCGTAAGATGCGACTAATGGGTAGGAGTCGAGAGGTGAAGAGTGTATGTGTGTGTGCGTGTGTGCGTGTGTGTGTGCGTGTGTGAGTATGTGTGTGTGTCTGTTCGGCTCGCAGAGATTAGAATACGGCCGAGGCAATAAGTCCATGCCTGTCGTAAGAGGCGACTAATGGGTATTAGTCGAGAGGTGAAGAGTGTATTTGTGTGTGTGTGTGCGTGTGTGCGTGTGTGTGTGAGTGTGTGCGTGTGTGTGTGTGTGTGAGTGTGTGTGTGTCCGTTCGGCTTGCAGAGATAAGAATACGGCCGTGGCAAGAGGGCCCTGCCTGTCGTAAGAGGCGACTAATGAATAGGAGTCGAGAGGTGAAGAGTGTATGTGTGTGTGTGTGCGTGTGTTTGTATGTGTGTAAGTGTGTGTGTATATGTGTGTGTGTCCGTTTGGCTTGCAGAGATATGAATACGGCCGAGGCAAGAAGGCCCTGCCTGTCGTAAGAGAAGAATAATGGGTAGGAGTCGAGAGGTAAAGAGTGTATGTATGTCTGTGCGTGTGTGCGTGCGTGTGTGAGTGTGTGTGTGTATGTGTGTGTGTTAGTGTGTGTGTGTCCGGTCGGCTCACAGAGATGAGAGCACGGCCGTGGCAAGAAGGCCCTGCCTGTCGTAAGAGGCGACTAATGGGTAGGAGTCGAGAGGTGAAGAGTGTATGTGTGTGTGTGTGTGTGCGTGTGTGCGTGTGTGTGCGTGTGTAAGTGTGTGTGTATGTGTATGTGTGTGTGTCTGTTTGGCTTGCAGAGATAAGAATACGGCCGAGGCAAGAAGGCCATGCTTGCTGTAAGGAGCGACTAATGGGTAGGATTCGAGAGATGAAGAGTGTACGTGTGTGTGCGTGTGTTCGTTTGTGTGTACGTGTGTATGTGTTTGTGCGTGTGTAAGTGTGTGTATGGGTGTGTGTGTCCGTTCGACTTGCATAGATAAGAATACGGCCGTGGCAAGAAGGCCATGCTTGCTGTAAGGAGCGACTAATTGGTAGGAGTCGAGAGATAAAGAGTGTATGTGTGTGTGTGTGTGTTGATTCCTTTGTGTGTGCGTGTGTAAGTGTGTGTGTGTATGTATGTGTGTGTCCGTTCGGCTCACAGAGATAAGAACTCGGCCGTGGCAAGAAGTTCCTGCCTGTCGTAAGATGCGACTAATGGGTAGGAGTCGAGAGGTGAAGAGTGTATGTGTGTGTGCGTGTGTGCGTGTGTGTGTGCGTGTGTGAGTATGTGTGTGTGTCCGTTCGGCTCGCAGAGATTAGAATACGGCCGAGGCAATAAGTCCATGCCTGTCGTAAGAGGCGACTAATAGGTATTAGTCGAGAGGTGAAGAGTGTATTTGTGTGTGTGTGTGTGCGTGTGTGCGTGTGTGTTTGAGTGTATGCGTGTGTGTGTGTGAATGTGTGTGTGTCCGTTCGGCTTGCAGAGATAAGAACACGGCCGTGGCAAGAAGTCCCTGCCTGTCGTAAGAGGCGACTAATGAATAGGAGTCGAGAGGTGAAGAGTGTATGTGTGTATGTGTGCGTGTGTTTGTGCGTGTGTGAGTGTGTGTGTATATGTGTGTGTGTCCGTTTGGCTTGCAGAGATAAGAATACGGCCGAGGCAAGAAGGCCCTGCCTGTCGTAAGAGAAGAATAATGGGTAGGAGTCGAGAGGTGAAGAGTGTATGTATGTCTGTGCGTGTGTGCGTGCGTGTGTGAGTGTGTGTGTGTATGTGTGTGTGTAAGTGTGTGTGTGTCCGATCGGCTCACAGAGATGAGAGCACGGCCGTGGCAAGAAGGCCCTGCCTGTCGTAAGAGGCGACTAATGGGTAGGAGTCGAGAGGTGAAGAGTGTATGTGTGTGTGTGTGTGCGTGTGTGCGTGTGTGTGCGTGTGTAAGTGTGTGTATGTATGTGTGTGTGTCTGTTTGGCTTGCACGACCGAGGCAAGAATGCCCTGCCTATCGTAAGAGGCGACTAATAGGTAGGAGTCGAGAGGTGAAGAGTGTATGTGTGTGTGTGCGTGTGTACGTGTGTGTGTGCGTGTGTGAGTATGTGTGTGTGTCCGTTCGGCTTGCAGAGATAAAAAAACGGCCGAGGCAAGAGGGCCCTGCCTGTCGTAAGAGGCGACTAATAGGTAGGAGTCGAGAGGTGAAGAATATATGTGTGTGTGCGTGTGTGCGTGTTTGTGTGTGTGTGAGTGTATGTGTGTGTGCGTGTGTACGTGCGTGTGTGCGTGTGTGTGTGTGAGTGTGTGTGTGTATGTGTGTGTGTGTCCCTTCGCTCGCAGAGATGAGAAAACAGCGGTGGCAAGAAGACCATGCCTGTCATAAGAGGCGACTAATGGATAGGAGTCGAGAGGTAGAGAGTGTGTGCGTGTGCGTGTGCGTATGTGTGTGTGAGTGTGTGTGTCCGTTCGGCTTGCAGAGATAAGAACACGGCCGTGGCAAGAACTCCCTGCCTATCGTAAGAGGAGAATAATGGGTAGAAGTCGAGAGGTGAAGAGTGTATGTGTGTGTGTGCGTTTGTGCGTGCCTGTGTGAGTGTGTGTGTGTATGTGTGTGAGTCAGTGTGTGTGTTTCCGGTCGGCTCGCAGATATGAGAACACGGCCGTGGCAAGAAGGCCCTGCCTGTCGTAAGAGACGACTAATGGGTAGGAGTCGAGAGGTGAAGAGTGTATGTGTGTGTGTGTGTGTGCGTGTGTGGGTGTGGGTGCGTGTGTAAGTGTGTGAGTATGTGTGTGTGTGTGTCTGTTTGGCTTGCAGAGATAAGAATACGGCCGAGGCAAGAAGGCCCTGCCTCTTGTAAGGGGCGACTAATAAGTAGGAGTCGAGAGGTGAAGAGTGTATGTGTGTGTGTGCCTGTGTGCGTGTGTTTGTATGTGTGTGTGTGCGTGTGTGTGTGTCCGTTCGGCTTGCAGAGATAAAAATACGGCCGAGGCAAGAAGGATCTGCCTCTTGTAAGGGGCGACTAATAAGTAGGAGTCGGGAGGTGAAGATTGTGTGTGTGTGTGTGCGTTTGTGCGTGTGTGCGTGTGTATGTGCGTGTGTGAGTATGTGTGTGTGTTAGTTCGGCTTGCAGAAATAAGAACACGACCGAGGCAAAAAGGCCCTGCCTATCGCAAGAGGCGACTAATGGGTAGGAGTCGAGAGGTGAAGAGTGTATGTGTGTGTGTGCCTGTGTGCGTGTGTTTGTATGTGTGTGTGTGCGTGTGTGTGTGTGTGTCCGTTCGGCTTGCAGAGATAAAAATACGGCCGAGGCAAGAAGGATCTGCCTCCTGTAAGGGGCGACTAATAAGTAGGAGTCGGGAGGTGAAGAGTGTATGTGTGTGTGTGCGTTTGTGCGTGTGTGCGTGTGTATGCGTGTGTGTGTGAATGTGTGTGTGTCCCTTCGGCTTGCAGAGGTAAGAACACGGCCGTGGCAAGAAGTCCCTGCCTGTCGTAAGAGGCGACTAATGAATAGGAGTCGAGAGGTGAAGAGTGTATGTGTGTGTGTGTGTGCGTGTGTTTGTGCGTGTGTGAGTGTGTGTGTATATGTGTGTGTGTCCGTTCGGCTTGCAGAGATAAGAAAACGGCCGAGGCAAGAGGGCCCTGCCTCTCGTAAGAGGCCACTAATAGGTAGGAGTCGAGAGGTGAAGAATATATATGTGTGTGCGTGTGTGCGTGTTTGTGTGTGTGTGAGTGTATGTGTGTGTGCGTGTGTACGTGCGTGTGTGCGTGTGTGTGTGTGAGTGTGTGTGTGTATGTGTGTGTGTCCCTTCGCTCCCAGAGATGAGAAAACAGCGGTGGCAAGAAGACCATGCCTGTCGTAAGAGGCGACTAATGGATAGGAGTCGAGAGGTGGAGAGTGTGTGCGTGTGCGTGTGCGTATGTGTGTGCGTGCGTGTGTGTGTCCGTTCGGCTTGCAGAGATAAGAACACGGCCGTGGCAAGAACTCCCTGCCTATCGTAAGAGGAGAATAATGGGTAGAAGTCGAGAGGAGAAGAGTGTATGTGTGTGTGTGCGTTTGTGCGTGCCTGTGTGAGTGTGTGTGTGTATGTGTGTGAGTCAGTGTGTGTGTTTCCGGTCGGCTCGCAGATATGAGAACACGGCCGTGGCAAGAAGGCCCTGCCTGTCGTAAGAGACGACTAATGGGTAGGAGTCGAGAGGTGAAGAGTGTATGTGTGTGTGCATGTGTGGGTGTGTGTGCGTGTGTAAGTGTGTGTGTATGTGTGTGTGTGTGTCTGTTTGGCTTGCAGAGATAAGAATACGGCCGAGGCAAGAAGGCCCTGCCTCTTGTAAGGGGCGACAAATAAGTAGGAGTCGAGAGGTGAAGAGTGTATGTGTGTGTGTGCCTGTGTGCGTGTGTTTGTATGTGTGTGTGTGCGTGTGTGTGTGTGTGTCTGTTCGGCTTGCAGAGATGAAAATACGGCCGAGCAAGAAGGATCTGCCTCTTGTAAGGGGCGACTAATAAGTAGGAGTCGGGAGGTGAAGAGTGTATGTGTGTGTGTGCGTTTGTGCGTGTGTGCGTGTGTATGTGCGTGTGTGAGTATGTGTGTGTGTTAGTTCGGCTTGCAGAAATAAGAACACGACCGAGGCAAAAAGGCCCTGCCTATCGTAAGAGGCGACTAATGGGTAGGAGTCGCGAGGTGAAGAGTGTATGTGTGTATGTGTGTGTGTGCGTGTGTGCGTTTGTGTGTGCGTGTGTGAGTATGTGTGTGTGTCCGTTCGTCTTGCAGAGATAAGAATACGTCCGTCGCAAGAAGGCCCTGCCTGTCGTAAGAGGCGACTAATGGGTAGGAGTCGAGAGGTGAAGAGTGTATGTGTGTGTGTGTGCGTGTGTGCGTGTGTGTGCGTGTGTGAGTGTGTGTGTGTGTGTGTCTGTGAGGCTTGCAGAGATAAGAATACGGCCAAGGCAAGAAGACCCTGCCTGTTGTAAGGGGCGACTAATAGGTAGGAGTCAAGAGGTAAAGAGTGTATGTGTGTGTGTGCGTTTGTGCGTGTGTGCGTGTGTATGTGCGTGTGTGAGTATGTGTGTGTGTTAGTTCGGCTTGCAGAAATAAGAACACGACCGAGGCAAAAAGGCCCTGCCTATCGTAAGAGGCGACTAATGGGTAGGAGTCGCGAGGTGAAGAGTGTATGTATGTATGTGTGTGTGTGCGTGTGTGCGTTTGTGTGTGCGTGTGTGAGTATGTGTGTGTGTCCGTTCGTCTTGCAGAGATAAGAATACGTCCGTCGCAAGAAGGCCCTGCCTGTCTTAAGAGGCGACTAATGGATAGGAGACGAGAGGTGGAGTGCGTGTGCGTACGCGTGTGCGTGTGTGCGTGTGTGTGTGTGTAAGAGTGTGAGTCCGTTCGGCTTGCAGAGATAAGAACACGGCCGTGGCAAGAAGTCCCTGAATGTCGTAAGAGGCGACTAATGGGTAGGAGTCGAGAGGTGAAGCGTGTATGTGTGTGTGTGTGTGTGTGTCACACGCCATGCTTGCCATGCTTGCTGTAAGGA